>NC_080680.1:126454249-126738752 GCF_030445035.2 Dasypus novemcinctus | reverse complement strand
CTTCGGCCAAAAAGAGCTTAAGGTTCAATATATGCATTTATTTAAAAATATAAATATGGAAAAAATAAATAATTTGAGAGATGAGATTGAATGTCCTAGATTTTTCCACATCCAGAGCCTACACTCTCAAGCAGTGGAATAAGAACAGAAAGCAGCAGTGACCCCTCATCCCTCCTGGAGGCCAGGACGTGGGGGCCGGGGCCCGCCTAGGGTCACAGGCTGGCGACAGCCGAGCTGCCGGCGGTTTCTAGGCCAGGAATGGGACTCGCGTTAGTATCTCCCGTGGCTGCTGTGACACAATGTTAGTGGTCTGAAAGCACGAAAACCACGGCATGCTTCCCCCAAGGGGGTTGGGGGGGAAAGGGGCCGCACCCCCAAGGCCACGGGCACTAGCCCATCCTGGGGTGCAGCCGGGCTCCGTCCCTGCTGCCCGTCTGGCCCCAGCTTTGGTCTGGGGGCTCCAAGCCCCGGAGCTGGCCGCCCCTAGGCACTGTGCAGCCCGCAGGCTCAGGAGAGGGCGGCTGGGGTCACGAACCTGGACCGTCGGGGCTGGCAGCACTGCTGTGCCTGGAAACGCCAGGGGGCACGGGAAAATGTAGGGGCTCGGTGGCAGAAGTCGGGACCTCTGCTACTGGCTGCTCACGGCGACCCTAACAGAGACCCCTGTCCTGGAGCGGACCTGGCCCAGCAGCCGCCGCCCACGGGAGCCTGAGGACCTGCCGGCGAGTTCGGGCTTATCTGGTTGGGGGAAGGCAAGCCCTTCTCGGGCGCCTCCCTCCTGGGGCACAGGCTCCTCGGGGTGCACCCCTGCAAGCTTGTTTCTGGGTCGCGGTCCTCGTCTGGAAACTTCCTCAAGACACTGTACAGATGGCGCTGGAGTTCTGGGTCTTCAGAGCCTGCTGTCGCTGAATCTCTCTCGAAATCCGTCTCTTAATTCCTACTAAGTACAGCTCTCGGTCAAACTTGCCGGCCGCCAGCGGGATGCTGCAAGGGAAGAGCCTGTCAGCAGGGGCGGGCTTGCCCGTCCCAGGGAGGAGGCGGTGGCTGCCGGGGACGTTCGAGGCCTCTGGCCCTCAACGCTGCTCCTAGAGCCCAGCCACTGTCCCGCTGCTCTGGGTGCTCCACGCCGACCCGGAGGAGGTGGGCGGGCCACACTGGGGACACCCACCTCGGCCCTCACTGCTCTCAGGTGAGCCCAAGGACAGGCCTACGCGCCCAGAGCCGAAGGGCCACTGGACCCCTCCTGGGGGCTGCCAGCGCTCGGGCCAGGGCTGTACCACCAGGGGACCCCACCCTGCGCCGCCCCAGGACCCCAAGTGCGGCTGCGCGCAGGTACTGACTTGTCTCTCCCGGGCCTCACTTTGACCCGGAACAGGCCGTAGACTGGGCGGTGGTCCGAGGTCCTGATCCCAGGACAGGATGAGTACTTGACCGGGCAGATGTCGTCCTGGTGGCGGCTCCGGTACATGACCCGGTCCTTCGGGGGAAGGAGCCACAACAGGGGGCCGTTTACTCGTCCCTTCCCCACACGCACAGCCCGTCATAAACTGTGGGTCAGGCCCTCGGGCACTGTCCAGGTGAGTGGACGGGACGTGCGCCTCCCTCCTAACGCCCCGTTTAGGCGACCCCAGACTCCCCCAGCCCTGCGCCCCCCGGGAAGGCCTCCCAGCTCTCCACCAGGCGTGGAGTCCAGGGCCGCGCGGGCCAAGTCCCGGGCGCCTGGCAGAGGGAGCAAGGAAAGGTGGGGTGCGGGTCACGAGTGCGGCGAGCAGGTGCCGTGGGCCCCCAGAGGGCGGCGGGGGCAAGGAGGGGTCCCCTTATCAGCCAGACTCAGAGAGCGACCCCTGGGCCGAGCCCCCAGTCCTGCTGCTCGGGGGTGCCCCGGCTGGCAGCTGCTGGGCAGGGCCCGGGAGGGGTGCCCCTGTAGAGAGCCGGCAACGGTGGGGCAGGGGTGGGGCGAGCGTCTAAGCAGGTGCACCTACCGTGTAGGAGGGCGTCCTCTGCTTGGACGTGCTGTCGTACGTGTCCTTCCCAAGGTCGAATTTGTACGAGGGCAGGAAGTGGATGTCCGGCTCCCGGAAGCCCTTGAAGATGGACCCTGTGGTGGGCAGGGATGCGCCTCAGACCAGGCCCCGAGCTCAGGCCCCGCCCCGCCCCCCTGGCCCCCCCCCCCGCCCCGGGGTGCTCACCCTTCCTCATCTCCCTGGTCAGCTGGTCGTGGGCCAGGAGGGCCGACACGCTCCTCTCCAGGCCCTGCTTCAAGATGGCCTCCACGGCCCGCCCGCCCGCCGCTCAGGCGGAAGTTGAAGTCGCCAAACCAGAAGACCTCGTCGAAGCGGGTGGTGACGTCGGCTGCGGCACGGCGGGAAAGCGCGTCAGCCCCGGCCGCTGCGCCTGACGGCTAGCGAGGCGGCCCCTCGGCTGCCCGGTGGCCTCCCGGCTTTTCTGCCCCCGGTCCCCAAGTGCTGGACCTGTTCTCCCCCCGCCCGGAGAAGGCGGCGCCCCCAAGGGGACGAGGCGGGCTCTGCCGGGCAGCGGCGCTCACCCGGGCTGGAGTGGTAGGGGTTGGTGTCGGGCACAGTCCGCGGCAGGCCCAGGGCCTGGATGGTCTTGGCGTAGTCCAGCAGCCGCTCCGCCACCTTCCCGTCCCCAGCTGGGGACGCAAACGCCACACTGATGGGGCCCTGGGACTCGGCCGGTGCTTCACCCGGTGCCCTCCACGTGGCCCTGAGGCGTCGCTGCAGGAGGGAAGGCCCGCCCCCGCAGGCCCCCTGCCCCCTCCTGCCCCCACAGGCCCGCCGCCCCTCACCACCCCTGTGGCCCCTGCCGCCCCTGCAGGCCCCCTGCCCCCTGCTGGCCCCCCATAGGCCCCTGGGTGCCCCCAGCCGCCCCCGTCGGCCCTCTGCCGCCCCCTGCCTCCCACCACCCCCACAGGCCCCCCGCCGCCCCCCATAGGCCTCCTGCCAGCCCCCTGCCTCCCTCGCAGGCCCCCCTGCCCCCCATAGGCCTCCTGCCAGCCCCCCGCCTCCCCTGCAGGCCCCCCTGCCCCCCATAGGCCTCCTGCCAGCCCCCCGCCTCCCCCGCAGGCCCCCCGCTGCCCTCCATAGGCCTCCTGCCCCCCACCACCCCCGCAGGTCCCCCGCTGCCCCCCATAAGTCCTCCTGCTCCCCACTGGCCCCCACCATCCCCGCAGGCCTGCCACCCTGCTGAGCCCCAGGAGACGGGCAGGGCGAGCTGCTAGGCAGCCCTGGCCTTTAGACACGGAGGTGCCCAGGGCCGGGAGGGGGCCTCCTGCAGCTTTTTTTCCTTTTTCAACTTATTATGAAACTGTCCCAACACAGAGAAAAGCTGGAAGAGTTGCTCATGGCACAGCCGTGCGCCTGCCGTGCCCTCGTGACGGCTGCCGTGCCGTGGGTGCTGCCGCCTTCCACCCGCGTGGCGGCGCCGTGGGCGTCCCTCCTGCTGGACGGCTGGCTCGGCCCCTTCCTGAGCCCACACATGCAGGGCCTTCTACGAACCTCCTGGGCGCCTGACCACGCGCGGGCTGTTAGCCGTCGCCAGTCGCCCGGCCGGAGGCGCGTGAGCTCCCCGCTGTCCCCAGCTGCGTCCAGCCGGGCTTGGAGGCAGGGCCGCAGCACGCAGCCGCAGTGCGCTCGGGCGACCCGGTGTCCCGCCTTTAACCGACCCCCCCCTTCTGGAACCCACGTGGTCGAAAGGTGCGCACCCCGCCCCCCCGCAGCTGTGCACGCGCCCCTGCTGTCCTTGGGGCCGCCCAGCGCGGGGCGCGGCAGGGCCTGGGCGCTCAGGAGCCCCGGGTGCCACGGGGCAGCCACTTACAGGTGAAGTGGGACGTGATGAAGAGGAAGGAGGTGCCGAAGAAGGTGAAGCTGACGCCCAGGGCGCCCTTCGTCTTGATGTGGACACGATGCGCGTGGTCACCGTGGAGCTCTCCACCTCTGCAGGACGCCAGGCTGCAGCCCCGCCTCGGCCCGCAGGCCACACCCCTCCAGCAGGCCCCGCCCTCCCGCAGGCCACACCCCTCCCACAGGCCCCGCCCTCCCACAGGCCACACCCCTCCCACAGGCCCCGCCCTCCCACAGGCCACACCCCTCCCACAGGCCCCATCCCCAGCAGGCCCCGCCCTCCAGCAGGCCCCGCCCTCCCGCAGGCCACACCCTCCCCAGGCCCCCACCCTCCAGCAGGCCACACCCCTCCCACAGGCCCCGCCCTCCTGCAGGCCACACCCACCGGCCCCACCTCTTCCCGCAGGCCCCACCCGCACAGGTCCCGCCCCGCGGCCCCGCCCACCTGAGCAGAACCAGATGAGGTCTCGGCGGATGAACACGGACAGGTAGAGCACGCCGTGCGCCGCCGCGTGCAGCATGACGTAGTGGGGGCCCAGCGTCTCCTGCAGGCGCGTCTCCCACTCCCGCCTGCGGGGGCAGCAGAGCCAGCCTGGGGAGGGGGCTGACCCCAGAGAGCCCTCGGAGGCACGGGGGAGGAGCTCACGGGGGTGCAGGGGAGCCACGGGGTGCAGGGGAGCCCATGGGGTGCAGGTGACCCACGGGGTGCAGGCAAGCCCAAGGGTGCAGGCGAGCCCAGGGGTGCAGGGGAGCCCACAGGGTGCAGGCGAGCCCAGGGGTGCCGGGGAGCCCATGGGGGTGCAGGGAAGCCCAGGGGTGCAGGGGAGCCCAGGGGTGCAGGGCAGCCCACAGAGGTACAGGGCAGCCCACAGGGTGCAGGCGAGCCCAGGGGTGCCGGGGAGCCCATGGGGGTGCAGGGAAGCCCAGGGGTGCAGGGGAGCCCAGGGGTGCAGGGCAGCCCACAGAGGTACAGGGCAGCCCACAGGGTGCAGGCGAGCCCAGGGGTGCCGGGGAGCCCACAGGGTGCAGGCGAGCCCAGGGGTGCCGGGGAGCCCATGGGGGTGCAGGGAAGCCCAGGGGTGCAGGGGAGCCCACAGGGTGCAGGGAAGCCCAGGGGTGCAGGGGAGCCCACAGGGTGCGGGCGAGCCCAGGGGTGCAGGGGAGCCCACAGGGTGCGGGCGAGCCCAGGGGTGCAGGGGAGCCCACAGGGTGTGGGCGAGCCCAGGGGTGCAGGGGAGCCCACAGGGTGCGGGCGAGCCCAGGGGTGCAGGGCAGCCCACAGGGTGCGGGCGAGCCCAGGGGTGCAGGCGAGCCCACGGGGGCACTGCTGGGGTATGAGTGGACAGCCTGCCAGGCCAGGTGGCTGCCAGAAACCTGTGCTCAGTCACAGCGGCAGCTCCAAGTGGGTGGCAGGCTGACGCCCGCCTACTTGAAAAGGTTCTCGTGACAGCCGGCTGGAGCAGATTCCCTGCAGCACCCACCCCCACCCCAGGACACAGACACAGGGAGATGGTGGAGGGGAGTGCACTGGGGGGCAGCCCACGCCTGGCCCTTCCAGGGGCAGCACCTTGTCCCTGGGCCTGGCTCGGCTGGGTCCCCTGCTCTGGCCAGACCCCCAGGACCTGTGCAGCAGGCGGCAGGTGGGAGCTCTCGGAGGTACCTCGGAGCACTGGCCGGGGCCCCAGAGGCACCCCACACTCAGGCCCGAGGGGCAGGCTGCAGCGCGCAGGCGGGGGGCAGCACCTGCTGTGGACCCAGGACGGGTCAGCGGTGCCATGTGGGAATCAGGGCCAGTGTCCTGGGGAGGCACGGTGGCTTCTAACGACAAACTAGAGGTCGCTCTTTGCTGCCTGGAGGCTCTTAAATCACCCGTTGACCGCCCAGGGTTTCAGGTCTATCATTTATTTAAAACCCTCTGGGAGAGGACCAGCGAACTTGCAAGGTTTCTCCGGCCGCTGTCGCAGGGCCAGCCTGCAGCTCGCCGCACGCTTGGACGGAGGCCAGTGTCGGGACTGGGCACACAGGGCGCCGGCGGGGCCCGCAGCCGGCCTACCTGTCGAGCAGCCCTCCTGGACTCCGACCACGTACATGTCCTGCGCGAAGTCGGCCTCGGCGGGCAGCAGCAACTCGTCCAGGTTTGGGGGGAGCTCCTGCGGGGACAGGGGTGCTGGGCAGAGTGGCACGGACGCGGGTGTGGGGGCGCTCACCCGCCCTGGCGGCTCAGACCCCAGGCCAGGCTTCCCGCGGGGCAGCAGGCGCCGTTCCTCAGATGGCCGGGGAGGGCGGTGGTCTGCACGGGAGCCCGCTCCCCCTGGCGGCGCGTCCGCAGTGCGGCATTTCAGCGTCGCTTCGCTCCCGGCGTCGCGCCGGCCTCGCCACCAGCTCTCGCCACCAGCTCTCGCCACGGCGTTTCCATCTCCGCCCGCGCCCGCGTCCCCTCTACTTTCTGTCGCTCTGTGTATTCTGTATCGGGGACGTCGTGCACGGTTCCTGCCCGTCCTTTTTTGCCTGGCTTCTTTCATGCCACACACAGTCCTCAAGCCTCACCCAGGTCGCCGTGTGCACTGGTCCCTTCTTTTCGCGTTCAACACGGTGGTTCCTGTGCCGAACAGGCCGCATTTGGCCAAGGAAGCCCTGTCCACCCGAGGGGCGCCCGGCCGGGAGTGCCCCCAGCCCGTCTCTTTCTCTGAACTCAGCCTGGGCGAGGCTTGCCTCCCAGCCTGCCTCAAGGCCGCCCCTGCCACCTGCCGTGCCCAGGACCGGCCCCCCCAAACCCCCCCGTGCAGCCCCCTGCGCCCCTCCCTCCTCCAGCCAGCCCACTACGTGCCCACCGGCCTCCTTTGGCTGCGTCCAGGCCAGGCCGTGCAGAGTGCTGTGGGATTCGGGGACACCCTCTCGACGGGGCGGGGGGCCCCGCCTGCATCCCTCCTGCCATCAGCCCTGCTGGAGTGGCCGCCACATGCCAGGACAGAGCGTCCTCTGGATGGACGGGGCCCTGCACACCTTCCTCTCATTTGATTCTCTGCCCCCTTGGGCTGCGGTGCCGACCCTGCTGCCCCACCCCAGGCTGGTACCCCGACCACCCTCCTTCCCCCGGGCGTCAGAGCCCTCGTGGGCGCTGCACCAGTGCCTGGAGTCTCCGCAGGAGGACAGGCCCCAGCCTGCCGCGTTCCCGCGTCAACTCCTGCGACCGGCAAGACCGCCGCGACCCCGCCAGCGTCGCAATCCCGGCTGTACCAGGCCACCGAGCTTCTGGAAAAAGCCCAGCCCCAGCTCTCCACAGAAACCAGAACTTTGGGGAGGGGCGGAGGCCCCGCGTGCCCGCCCCTTTCCAGTCCAGGTGGAGAGCACCCCGCGCCCAGCCCCCTACAGCAGCCCAGCGCGCCCGTCCCCACGCGGACCTTCCCTGCCCAGACTGGCCAGAGAAGATCTGGGGGCGGCCCCGGGAGTAAGTTCAAGGGCACATGAACAGTGTCCGGAACAGGTTCCGCGGAAGCCGGTGCCTCCGACAAACGCACGCGGGGGACCCCCGGCCGGGGGGCTTCCCCCGGCCCCCATGCGTGAGGGCAAAAGGCCAGGCCAGTCCCCCGCCGCGAGAGGGCCCCCCGCCAAGAGCGGCGCCCCTGTCATTCCACCAGGAGGGCGCCCTGAGGCCCGGTGGGGGGGCAGGTGGCGCTCCCGAGCTGCCATGGGACGCACGCCAACAGGCACGGGCCGGCTGGGTTGGGAGGAGCCAGCGCAGGGGAGGTGGGCGGGGGGCAGGCGTGTGCTCGGCCAGGCAGGGCTGCGGCGGCCGCGGCGTGGGGGTGACGGGCGGGCCTGGGGCTGACGGAGGGCACCGAGCCTGGGTCTCTTACCTTCTGGCCCTGCATGTTCCAGGTGGCCACGAAGATGGCCACGTTCCGGTCGGGGAAGTAGCGGGCCAGCTCGTCCGCCCCCAGCAAGGCTCCGCTCGCCAGGAGGCTCCCTTCCAGGTAGCTCCTGCGAAGAGGGGGGACACGGCGCAGGAGCGCAGGCTGGAGCGCAGGCCGGAGAGCCCAGGAATCCAATGCTCCCGCCGGGGGGGGTGGGGGTCTTCCTTAAAGAACAAGCCCCAGGGCCCAGGGCCAGGGTCTGGGTGGGGAGGGGCCAGCGGCAGGGACACCCTGTCAGGGCATGACACTGGCGGGTTCGGTCAGTCTGTCCCAAGGCACGAGATGCCTAGCTGGGAAGCTGACCGCTCACGGCCAGGGGCATCTTGCTCCCTGCGCCTCAACTTTCTAGATATGGATCCTGTAGCTTCAAAGATTGGAGCCACTGCTCGGAAAACAAGCTCTGTTCACGGTTCTAGAAACCCCAACGTGAAGTCACTCTTCTCAACTGGGAGAGAAGGCGACACTGTGGCCTGTGTCGCTGGAACCTCTTACGGGGGCAAGGCCCCGGGGAGACCCAGGGAGATGCAGAGGGGTGTCCACACACCCCGAGAAAGACGCCTACGCCGACGCCTACGGGGTGTGACTCAGCCGCGGGGCGGAGTCGAGCGGGCCCTGGGAAACAAGACCCCGAGTGACGGGAGCCAGGCACCAAAGGCCACAGACGTATGATTCCATCGATTTGGAATGTTCGGGCTTGGGCAAATGCTAGACAGGAAGTAGACTGCTGCTTTCCGGGGACGGGAGGAGGGGGCTGGGGGAAAGCAGCTGCCAGTGGGCTTGGGGTTTCTGCTCAGGGCGATAAAAAGGTTCAGGAGTAAACAGTGGTGATGGCTGTATGAACTTGGGAAGGTGAAGAAGTGAATCAAAATGGTGCACAAGGCGGCGGACTTGGCCCAGTGGTTAGGGCGTCCATCTACCACCTGGGAGGTCCGCTGGGAGGTCCGTGGTTCAAACTCCGGGCTTCCTTGACCCGTGTGGAGCTGGCCCATGCGCAGCGCTGATGCGCGCAAGGAGTGCCATGACACACAGGAGTGTCCCCCGCAAAGGGGAGCCCCACGCGCAAGGAATGCACCCTGTAAGGAGAGCCGCCCAGCGTGAAAGAAAGTGCAGCCTGCCCAGGAATGGCGCTGCACACAGGGAGAGCTGACACAGCAAGATGACGCAATGAAAAGAAACACAGATTCCCGTGCCGCTGACGACAACAGAAGCAGACAAAGACGACGCAGCAAATAGACACAGAGAACAGACAACCGGGGTCGAAATAAATAAATAAATAAATAAATAAATAAATAAATAAATAAAAACTTAGATTAAAAAAAAAAAAGATTATTAAAAAAACACACAAAAAAACGGTGTACTACAAAAAGGCAATTCAAAACAAAAAAGGCAGTAATGGAACAAATAGACGTACAGAAAACCAAGAGTTAAATCGCAGAAATCAAGCCTTCCTTCTCAGTTACTACTTTAAATGTTAATGGGTTAAAACTCCCTATTAAAAGGCAGAGAGGGAAGTGGATGTGGCTCAAGTGATAGAGCATCCACCTACCATATGGAGGGTCCAGGGTTCAATACCCAGGGCCTCCTGAACCATGTGGTGAGCTGGCCCATGCGCAGTGTTGCTGTGCAAGGAGTGCCATGCCAGGCAGGGGTGCCCCTGTGTAGGGGTGCCCCATGCACAAGGAGTGCGCCCTGCAAGGAGAGCCGCCACACACATGGAGAGCTGACGCAGCAAGATGATGCAACAAAAAGAGACAGTTTCCCAGTGCCACCTGATAATGCAAGTGGACGCAGAACACACAGCAAATGGACACAGAGAGCAGACAACAGGGGGAAGGGGAGAGAAATAAATAAATCTTAAAAAAAAAAAAAGGCCAGATAATGACAGTACAAGAAAAGAAAATTACAGACCAATATCCCTTATGATTATGGATGCTAAAATCCTCAAGATAATACTGGCAAACTGAGTCCAATGGTATATTAAAAGGATTATACACCATGACCAAGTGGGAGTTATATCAGGAATTCAAGGATGGTTCAACATAAGAAAATCAATCACCATAAAACACCACAGTAATACAGTGAAGTAAAAAAGCACACAGGATCATTTCATTTGATGCAGAAAAGGCATTTGACAAAATCCTACATCCTTTCACAATAAAAACACTCAGGTTAGGAAGAGAACTTTCTAACCATGATAAAGAGCATATGTGAAAAATCCACAGCAAATATCATCTACAACAGAAGACTGAAAGCTTTTCCCCTAAGATCTGAAACAGGACAAGATGTCCATTGCCACCACTGTTACTCAACATTGTACTGAAAGTTCCAGCCAGAGAAATTAGGCAAGAGAAAGAAAGAAAAGGCAACCAGATTGGAAAGGAAGAAATCAAATTATCCCTCTTCTCAGATGACACAACCATATTTATAGAAAATCCTGAAGAATCCAAGGTTTCCAAAGAATCTTGTAGAAAGTTACAAGAATTAATAAACAAATTAAGCACAGTAGCAGGATACAAGATAAACATGGAGGAGTCAGTTGGGTTTCTATACACCAGTAATGAACAATATGGAAAGGACAGCTCCTACACTTTGACTTATTGGACTTACTCCACTCAGCTAACATGGAGTTGAAGAAGGTCAACCACCACAACATGGAGCCTAGAGTGTCTACAACTAGAAGCGGGAAGAGTGCATCCAGTACCCATGTGGAATCTAAGCCCTCACTTGACATAGGTGTGCAATGGACACAACCAATCCAATGTCCACAGAGGAAATGTGGAATGGGTGTGGGAACGGTAGCCATGGGGGCTGCTGGGTGTGGGGAACGGGAGGAAGAGATGAGATGTGGAGGCGTTTTCGGGACGTGGAGTTGTCCTGGATAGTGCTTCACGGACAATTACGGGACACTGTAGATCCCCCCAGGGCCCACTGGATGGAACGTGAGAGAGTCTGGGCTATGATGTGGACCATTGACTATGGGGTGCAGTGATGCTCAGAGATGAACTTACCAGGTGCAATGGATGTATCACGATGATGGGAGAGAGTGTTGCTGTGGGGGGAGTGGGGGGCGGGGGCGGTGGGGTTGAATGGGACCTCATATATTTTTTTTAATGTAATTAAAAAATAATAATAATAAATAAATATTAAAAAAAAAATTTGAGGACAACAGATAAATATAGTATGCCATTTCTGTACAAGTGCTAATACTGAAAATAAAAGTGAAGAAAACAGATTCAACATCCTGGCATCTTGAGCACCAACTCTGTAGAATGGAGTGGGTCAAATTGAGGGGTTTCTATAAGTCAAATTATTAGGTTACTATCCCATTTTATTACTTATGAAAATAACTTTAGAAGCTCTCTTACAAGGCAAAAGGTACCAAGTTAGTAAATATACTGCTTTCCAATATTTCAAAACCTGTATTAAAAATAAACACTTTATATACTTAAAAAAAAAAATATGGAAAGGAAATCAAAGAAACAATTCCATTTATAATAGCATAAAAGAAAAAAATACCTAGGAATAAATTTAACCAAAGAAGAGAAAGACTTGTATGTAGAAAACTATAAAACATTGCTAAGAGAAATTAAAGACCTAAATAAATGGACAGAAATTACATGATTATGGATTAGAAGACTTAATACTGTTAAGATGTCACTACTGCCTAATGTGATCCACAAATTCAATGTCATCTCTATCAAAATTCTAGCAGGGTTTTTTTCCTTTAACAGAAATGGAAAATGTTGATCCTCAAATTCATATGGAACAGGAAAGGTCCCTGAATAACCAAAACAATTTTTTAAAAGATTCATTTATTCTCCCCCTCCCTCCATTGCCTGCTCTCTGTGTCCATTTGCTGTGTGTTTTTCTGCTTGTCTTCTCATTAGGCGGCTCCGGGAACCGATCCTGGGACCCTCTGGAGTGGGAGAGGCGCTCAGTCTCTTGCGCCACCTCAGCCCCCTGGTCTGCTGCGGCTCTCATTGTCTCTCCTCTGCGTCTCTGGAGTGGGAGAGGCGCTCAGTCTCTTGTGCCACCTCAGCCCCCTGGTCTGCCGCGTCTCTCATTGTCTCTCCTCTGCGTCTCTGGAGTGGGAGAGGCGCTCAGTCTCTTGTGCCACCTCAGCCCCCTGGTTGCTGCGTCTCTCATTGTCTCTCCTCTGCGTCTCTGGAGTGGGAGAGGCGCTCAGTCTCTTGTGCCACCTCAGCCCCCTGGTTGCTGCGGCTCTCATTGTCTCTCCTCTGCGTCTCTGGAGTGGGAGAGGCGCTCAGTCTCTTGCGCCACCTCAGCCCCCTGGTCTGCTGCGTCTCTCATTGCCTCTCCTCTGCGTCTCTGGAGTGGGAGAGGCGCTCAGTCTCTTGCGCCACCTCAGCCCCCTGGTCTGCCGCGTCTCTCATTGTCTCTCCTCTGTGTCTCTGGAGTGGGAGAGGCGCTCAGTCTCTTGCGCCACCTCAGCCCCCTGGTCTGCTGCGTCTCTCATTGCCTCTCCTCTGCGTCTCTGGAGTGGGAGAGGCGCTCAGTCTCTTGCGCCACCTCAGCCCCCTGGTCTGCCGCGTCTCTCATTGTCTCTCCTCTGCGTCTCTGGAGTGGGAGAGGCGCTCAGTCTCTTGCGCCACCTCAGCCCCCTGGTCTGCCGCGTCTCTCATTGTCTCTCCTCTGCGTCTCTGGAGTGGGAGAGGCACTCAGTCTCTTGTGCCACCTCAGCCCCCTGGTTGCTGCGGCTCTCATTGTCTCTCCTCTGTGTCTCTTCTGTTGAGCCATCTGGCTGAGTCAGCGCTCCACGTGGGCAGCACTCCGTGCGGGCCGGCTCGCCCTCACCAGGAGGCCCTGGGCATCGAACCTGGACCCCCTATATGGCAGACGGGAGCCCGATCGCTTGAGCCTCATCTGCTTCCCAAAACAATTTTTTTAAGTTGTTAAAAACATTTCTTTCTCTCCGCACTGTGGTTTGCACTTGCTGTTGCTCTGTGTCCCCTCATCTTTCTAGGAGGCGCCAGGAGCCAAACCCAGGGCCTCCCATGTGGGAGTGACGCGCCCACGGGCTTGAGCCGCCTCTGCTCCCGCTTGTTGTGTCTCTCATTGTGTTTCCTCGTTGTGTCACCTTGTTGCACCAGCTCGCTGTGCCAGCTCGTTGTCTTGCTCATCTTCTCTCGGAGGCACTGGGAACCGAACACAGGTCCTCCCGAGTGGTAAGTGAACACCCAACTGCTTGAGCCACATCTGCTTCCCCAAAACAATCTTTTTTTTTTTTTGAAGATACATAGATCACACAAAATGTTCCATTAAAAAATATAAAAGGTTCCCATATAAAACAATCTTGAAGAAGTATGAAATTGGAAGACTCATGCTTTCTGACTTCAAAACTTATTACAGGGAGTGGATGTGGCTCAAGCAGTTGAGTGCCTGCCTCACACATGGGAGGCCCAAGTTTGGATCTCCAGTGCCTCCTAAAGAAAACAAACAGAAAATGAGCAGGCAATGAACAAAAACAACTAGCAGACCACAAGCAAAAAAAAAAACCCAACTTATTACAAAGCCACAGTGATTAAAACAGTGTGGTCCCAGCATAAGGCTAGATATGCAGATTAATGGAATAGGACTGAGAAAATTCCACGCATCTAATGGCCAACTGATTTTCGACAAGGATGCCAAGTCCACCCACTGAGGAAAGAAGAGTCTCCTCAACAAATGGTGCTGGGACAACTTGAAATCCATATGCAAAAAAGAATGAGGGTGGACCCCAACCTCTCACCATATACAGAAATTAATTCAAAATGGATCAATAACCTGAATATGGGAGCTGATAGAAAACTTTTACAATACTACACAAAATATCTTCAGGACCTTGTATAGGCAATGGATTTTTAGATTTTTGCAACAAAAGAAAAAAGATAAAATGAACATCAAAATGAAAAACTTTTGTGCATGAAAGGAGGTTATCAAGGGCTGTGGATGTGGCTCAGGCCCTTGGGAGCCCGCCTACCACATGGGAGGTCCCAGGTTCGGTTCCCAGTGCCTCCCAAAGACAACAAGCAAGACAGTGAGCAGACGCAACGGGCTGGCATGGTGAGCTGATGCAACAAGATGACAACACAACAAGGTAACAATGCAAAAAAGTGATGACGCAACAAGGAGACACAGTGGGAAACACAGCAGGCAGGGAGCGGAGGTAGCTCAAGTAATTGGGTGCCTCCTTCCCAAATGCGAGATCCCAGGTTCGGTTCCTGGTGCATCCTAAAAAAAAAAGGACAATATCAAGAAAGTAAAAAGACAACTGAACTGAATCAGGATGAGAGAAAATATTTGGAAACTCTATCTCTGATAAGGGCTTAATATTCAGAAGAACTCTTCAACACAGCAAAAAACAACTCAGTTTTTAAAATGGGCCAAAAAATAAGCAGAGAAAAAAAAAAGGAACAAGAAAAACAAAACCAAAATGAGCCAAGAATTTGAATAGACACTTCACCAAAGAAGGTATGAAATCACCAATAAGCACATGAAAAGACCCTCAACATCATTAGCCATTAGAGAAATGCAAATTAAAACTACAATGAGATACCAGTCACTGGGATGGCTATTATTTAAAAAACTGAAAATAACAAGTGTTGACAAGGACGTGGAGAATTAAGAACCCTTGTGCCTTGCTGGTGAGAATGTAAAATGGTGCAGCCTCTGTGGAAAAGAGTTTGGTGGTTCCTCACAAGGGCAGGAGCAGAACCACTCTATGGACCTGGAATCTCAGGCCTCGGAGCACACCCCCCCACCCGGCGCCGCGAGCCACGACGCAGACGCTGTCGGCACAGCAGGGCTCCTTGTGGCGTTATTCCCAAGAGCGGAGGAAGAGAGCAACCCAAGTGTCCTGGACAGATGAAGGGAGAAGCCAAAGGCGGGCTGCATGCTGCAGGGGACACCGCAGGGGACGGCATGCCGCAGGGGACGGCACTCAGCGGGGTACGCTGCAGGGGACGGCACGCCGCAGGGGACGGCACTCAGCGGGGTACGCTGCAGGGGACGGCACGCCGCAGGGGATGCCGCAGGGGATGGCGCGCCACAGGGGACGCCAGCACGCCGCAGGGGATGCCGCAGGGGACGCCGCAGGGGACGGCATGCCGCAGGGGACGGCACTCAGCGGGGCACGCTGCAGGGGACGGCACGCCGCAGGGGATGCCGCAGGGGACGCCGCAGGGGATGGCACGCCGCAGGGGATGGCACGCGCTATGACGTGACGGACCTCGACGACATCGCGCCAAGTGAAACGCGCCAGGCCAGGGGGAGGGCTGCCGCGTGCTCCTGCCCCGTGAGGGGCCCCGGGGAAGCGAGTTCACAGAGGAGGCCGCCGCGTCGCCGCCAGCGGTGAGGCGGGATGGGAGCAGCTGCCAAATGGGAGTGAGTTTTGGTGCACGTATTACCAATGCGATTCACGTCCAAGAATTGTTCGCTTAAAAGGCTAAAAAATGACTTTTATGTTATGTACGTTTTACAACCATTTTAAAAATTGAGAGTACGGCGAATTCCTGTGTCCATGTCACCCTTCACCCAGCTTCCCCAACTGCTAACACCGTACGAAGCCCAGCGCAGGGCCGTGGGGACAACCAGGAAGCGCGCCTGGGGTAGGCGGCCCCCCACCCAGCAGGAAGCCCGCCTGGGGTCAGGAGACGCGCCGCCACAGGCCTGTTCTAAGCCAGCCCTGGCAGCCCACCGCTGGCCGCCCCTCAGCGTTCAGGCGTCCTTTCTCCTGGCGCGCGGGCCCCCGTCCTTCCAGGGTGGCTTTACCGCATCTACGAGTGTCCGTGAACATGGCCTTGTCCACGACGTCCTCTCAGCTCCTTCCACCTTCGGCCAAGCCGGGCCCGTTCTGAACACTCCTGCGCTCAGGCCCCTTCCCACGGGGCTGTGACACCTGGGGGCCAAGGCAGGTCTCCTCGCCTCTCCTGGACCCACGTGGGGCCTGGCACGGGCCTGGCATGCAGTCGGGGCTCAGCAAGTGCTCACCGGACAAATGAGAGTGACCAGGCCACGCTGGGCTTCCCGGAGAGGGCGGGCTGGGAGCTTTTCTTTTTACAGGTAGTTTTACTTAAGCATTTCGACCATTCTGAAACACTCTCTACCTCCTGCACCGACTGCCCCTTCCTCACACCCCCTGCAGTGGCCCCCCGCCTCCTCCTGTCTCTACCCACTTGCTGCTTCTAGATGGTTCTTGAGCGGCACCCTCCACGTTTGCCCTTTGGTGTCTGGCTTCGTTCTCCCGACGCGTCGTCTCCAAGGTACGTCAGTGCCGCAGCGCGAAGCTGGACGCCCCTCCTTCCTACGGCTGGAGGGATGGACATTTGCTTCTCCGCTCATCTGTTAACTGACACGCAGGCTGTGCCTACGTTTTGGCTCATGTGGGTAATGCCCAGTATCTGTCCGTGTCCCTGCTTTCCGTTCTTGGGGCTCCACCTAGGAGGGGACTTGCTGGGTCACCCGTAACTCGAGGTTGAACTTTGCAGTGAGCCAGCCCCCAGCGTTGCACAGCGCTCCACCGCCCCGCAGCCTCGCTGACACCTGTCCACGGCTGACTTTCTAGTAAGAGATATCCTGGTGGGAAGGAGGCGCTTCCTCGCTGTGGCGTCGACGTGCGTTTCCCCGAGGGCCATGGGGACAGGTCACCTCGCAGTCAACACAGGCTTGGGTGCTTTTATTCTTATATCCCCGTCACTTTACAGAGGCCGGGAGGGGAGGGGACGGAGTGTACCTGACATCAGTTTCTGGAACCCCCCGAGTAAGTTTTCCAAACCTCTGACAGACTCTTTTCTTTCCATTTTGGTCCTTCATCTTCCAAATAAAGAGGCTGTATTCCTTTGAATGCCACGTGAGCTATGGCTCCCCAGTGAAAATTCCGGCAAGTTCTTAGGAAGTCACACAAGAAGTTCTTCACAAGCCAAGATGCAGAACAAGCGAACACAGGCCAGCGGGAGAGTGCCAGCTCCCGTGCTCGCAGTGGTGGGACGTGGCTGCCCACCACCACTGCCTGGAGAGTGCCAGCTCCGGTGCCCGCGGCGGTGGGACGTGCCTGCCCTCCACCGCCTCGAGAGTGCCAGCGGCAGTGGGACGCGGCTGCCCTCCACCGCTGCCTCACGGGATGAGCCAGGGTCTCCAAGCTGGAGAGCGCTGCGGTCAGTTTACACAGCAACTGCCCAGAGGACCCCGTGGAAGGCAGCACAGAGCGGCACGGGCTATTTCCAGTCGCGGAGCAAGAGTTCTTCCAAGCCATCAGCCAGGCGTGGCGGCTTGAAACTGCGTGTGCCCCAGGACCGAACGCGTCCTGAAGCCCACCCCGTCCTGGCCCGTGCCCGTGGAGAGGGAGGCCTCCGGGGTGACCGCTAAGATGCGGCCCAGGGCGGCCCGGAGGGTCTTGACCCTGTGACTGGAGTCCTTCGTGAGCCGAGTGGAATTGGGAGAGCGAGCCCCGCGCAGCGAGACGCTGAAGGCAATGGACCTCTGCCAGGGAGGGGGAGGCCGCCACGTGCGCAGCTGGGCGACGAAAACGCCAAGGACCAAGGCTCGCCGGCAGCCAGCCCCCCGAGGCCATCGTCCCTGGGAGAAAGCATCGTCGGACTTGTCCAGCCTCAGAACTGGGAGCCGACACATTTCCACCGTTCCTGCAAACCCAACGCGCAGCATTTGCTTTGGCGGCCAGGAAACTAAACATCCAGGCAACAGACCTTGCAATCGGGGCTTGCTCTCGGAATTGGTGCTAGAAGGCTCTCTGCCCTGCCCTACGTGCACTTCTTTTATTTTTTATTTTAATTAAATTTTTTTAATCTTATTCGCTTTTTCTTTTTTTCCTTTTTCTTTTTTGTTATTTTGTTAGTTTTTTTAATTTTTTCCACTATGTGCACTTCAAAACCAAGTGTCATTCTAGAAGAGGGGTCAGTGAGCAATCACCCCCAGGCCTGCCACCTGGCTGTGGACAGCACATGAGCTAAGAATGGGTTTTTTTTTTACTTTTAAAGGGCTTGGGGTGTGTGATGGTCAGGCTATTGTGTCAACTCAGCCAGGTAATTATGCCCAGTTGGTCCAGCACGCTCTGGGCCGACTGTAATACAAGGGCGTTTATGGACTTGAGTCACCACTGACTTTACTGCAGTGGTAAACCATAATCGCTGGTTACAGTGACATCAACCAGGGAGCTGGCCACCAGCAGTGAGTGATGCTCTATCCAATCAGCTGACTGCCCTAGAAGGCGAAGTGATTCCAGCGTCGAGAGAGAAGTTCCCAGCTCAACTTTGGACAGCCAATATCACCCAGAACTCGTCAAGAACCTTCACTGGACTTTCAGTGCAGCCCCTGGTTGCACCTGCCTGCGGAACCTGGACTTGTGCATCCCCACGGCTGCGTGAGAGACTCTTACAGAATCACATACTGTTGACAGATCTCTCTTGTTGATTGTTTCCCTAGAGAACCCTAATACAGAGGGGAATGAAAAAGAGTACTAATTTAAGACACGGAAAGTAGGTAAAAATCAAATTTCAGTGTCCCTAAAAAAGGTTTCATTGGCCAACAGCGACGCCCTTTTGTTTGGGTGTCGCCTGAGGCCAGGTTCCCTCCCAGGGCAGCGGGGACAGGTGCCAGACAGGTGCCAGACGCCGACAGCTCACAAGGCAGAAGCAGCCAGCTACGTGGCTCCACAGAACAAGTTTGCAGCCTGCTGCTCTGGAACCAACGGAACGTCTAGAAACGGCGACTGCAGCAGCAACGCTGGGCTAAGGCGTCTCCTCTACCTCCTGTCTGCGGGTCGTCTGAAGGGGCCTGAGGACCCCTTTTGAGACACGATTCTGTGCCCCTACTAGAGGCGCCTGCGTGATTCCTGAGAGACAGGCCTAAATAAGTTACCTTTGGGTGGGGCTTTGCGGGCTTGAGGGGGGCTAGGGATGGGAGGATGGGTAATATTGCCCAAGAAATTGGGGGGAGGGTGGAGCAACATATGAACAGGAGATTGTCAGGTATTTGGTTGAGAGTATAATGCTGAGAAAACCTTTTCAAAAATATAATAAGGAAAGTTACCTGTTTAAGATGCTTAAAGGGGATAATCTGATGCAGGACATACTCCTAGGGAATATGTGAATGCTCATTTTGCCACAGTGGGTTATATCATTGGATGGAGACCCATATAATGAGAGTGAAGGTATACCCACATCCTGGGGAGGACTGATGCCCTTAAATAGAGGGAATTGTATCTCTCAAGAGAAATGGTGGCTCCCAGTGCATTATGGCAGTTGAGCATGTCAAGCTCTCAACACTGTTGCAAGTATCTCTGAACATGGCCCTTCAAGCAATGAAGACTATCACTGTGGGCCCTAAGGGGAGGGGGAAAGAGGTATTGAACAGATGGAACCAATGTAACTGTGTGGGCAACAGAAGTGTTCCACAAGAGTATGCAAGGATGGATATAAGACATGTAAAATCACACCAAAAATATATAGGGGCTGATAGGCTAAAATGTAAATCATAATGTAAAACATAACATAACTAAAAATTTAGAAAATTGTTTAGTCTAAAATATAAACCACAATGTAAACACAAATGTTACCTTATTTGAAAGCTATTGTCTCAATATCTGTACATCAGTTTCAGTAAATATAGTATGAATATGTACAAAGATTATTGCTGTGGAAGGGAAAAGGTTTTATGTTGGATATGTAGGAGTACTGTATATTGTATATATGAATTACTATGATCTAAAACTCTTGTGAAGATAAGCTTAATAATTAGAAAAAAGAAAAGAAAAAGATAGGATGTAGACAATTTTTTGATACCCCAATTTACTTTTACCGTAATTTTTCCAAATTAATAAGTATTCTATATCTAACCTTTAAACTCATCGCTATGTTCCATTTTACTATTAAGGGAACCTGGAAATATATTGGGCTTCACTTTTGAAGAAGTTTTGGATCACAGAGAGGTTCAACAATGGCAGCAGAGGAATACTGGTGTGGGATGTTAATGACAGGGGACACATGGTTGGCAGGAGTTTTACAGGGCATATATCCAGGGTACATAAAAATGTTTGGATATTTTCATAGTAGCTACAATTAAAAACAACAACTGAGGGAGTGCTGAGTTCCTAGCCAGGGGCACTCTACCACAGTCCCTAAAGGAACAGCAACAATCCCCCAAGTGCAATGGCAAAGACCAAAAAAGAATGAAGGTCCAACAATGAGCCCTTGATACTAACGACTATGCTTGTGAGCCTGTGCACCTGAAATAAGAACAAGGCCTAGAGCTACAGGGTGCCTAAGAGTTACCTCCTGATAGCCTCCATGTTGCTCAAATGTGGCCAGTTTCGAAGCCAAACTCAGCATGTAAATGTGTTGCCTTCCCCCCAGCGTGGGACATGACTCCGGGGGATGAGCCTCCCTGGCGCTGAGGGACTACTACCAAGTACCAGCTGATGATGTAACTAGAAAATGACCTTGAATAAAAGGGTCAACTCGGACCAGCAGAATATCTCAGTCTACATATAATACCAGGAGTTAAAAACACTTTTTGACCTGAATCAAGGGGGAAATGAAAAGGACAAATGAGTTTATATGGCTATGAGTCTCCAAAAAAGAGCTGGGAGGTTATCAGAGGGGTTGCCCTTATGCACACCTCAGTAGAGTCCCAGAGTCAGATAAAGTAGATACAACCCCGGGTATTGGTTCTTCTGAGGGCTACAGAGACCCACAGGCTCTATGGTTATGGCAGATGGAGTTCAGTGCCATGTCAGTTGGCCCTTCTTTGGAGCTTGTGTTTCTTTGTGATGGGGCTGGACTCAGATGTGATCTTTTTTCACAAGCCTCTCCTGTTACTTTTACCAGAATTGTAGTTGGTGCTGGGGTTTAATATATACCCAGGGGATCTGAATCTCTGGACTGACCATATGATAGCCAGGCCCTGAGCCTCAACAGACTTCAGCTCCTACACTCTGGTTTATTGGACTTACCCCACTCAGCTAACATGGAGTTGAAGAAGGTCAACCACCACACCAGGGAACCAAGAGTGCCTACAACTGAAAGCAGGAGGATTGCATCCAGCATCCATGTGGAATCTAAGCCCCTTCTTGACATAGATGTGGAGTGGACACAACCATTCCAAGGTCCACAGAATGGAGGAATAGCATATGGATTAGGGTGGACTTACTGATAATCTATTCGTGAACTATTGTGATTAGTAATCGAAGAAAATGTGGCATTGGTGTGGATAAAGTGGCCATGGTGGCTGCTGGGTGTGGGGAATGGGATGAAGAGATGAGATGTGGAGGCATTTTTGGGACTTGAAGTTGTCCTGGGTGATGTTGCAGGGACAGTTACTGGACATTGTATGTCCTCCCATGGCCCACTGGATGGAACGTGGGAGAGTGTGGGCTATAATGTGGACCATTGACCATGAGGTGCAGCAGTGCTCAGAAGTATTCACCAAATGCAATGAATGTTTCATGATGATGGGGGAGAATGTTGCTATGGGGGTAGGAGTGGGGTGACAGGGGTGGGAGGTATATAGGGACCTCGTATTTTTTTAATGTAATATTAAAAAAATAAAGACAAAAAAAAAAATGGCTGAGGTGAGTTTTATCGTGTATAGTTTACCACAATAAAAAAAAAAGGAAGGAGGGAAAAAGAAAAAGACGTAGGTACCAGATTTATAGAGACTGACAAAGCAAGACAAAGCAAGAAAACTGTGTAGAACATGATCTCTGTATATGCCCAGAACAGGTTGAGTCTTTACTTCTATACATACATCCTGCTCGTAAATGGTACCGAAATAGAGGGAAAGTTCTGGAGAGACATGGAACATGCCAGAAACCACGTGTGGGAATTTGAGATTATTTATGAATTTCAAAAAGAGATTTTGATTACGTTTGTAAACTGGTCTGTTCCTCTGGGTGTGCTCGCCTTTGATTGTATTAGATTCAGCTGAGATGTCTGATTACCTTGTTAAGATTAGGGCTCTGATTCAACCACGTTGTTAGAGTATGACTCAGCGTTGAGTCCCAGCCCCCTCAGGCTGACAAAACAGCCTCTCACCCGAAAGTAGACCGTCAGAGAAGAACACGAGGAAGAGAGACGGGCTCCACAGACACCGCAGGGGCCCCAGGAAGAGAGACAGATGAGCCTGATGGTCTACAGCTGGCCTTGTACACAGAGCAGTGCAGCCGAGCCAAGAGAGGAGTGCCCCCGGGGAAAAAACAAGCCTTATGCCAGCCTACAGCTGAGATCGGAAGAAGGTGGGACCACGGGGCCTTAAGAGGAAGAGAAAGGCTGAGCCCTCGCAGACGTCTCCTGCCATCTTGCTTCAACACATGGCCAAAATGACTTTGGGGAGAAGTACCTCTTATGGTACCTTGAGGTGGACTCTTTAGGGCCTTGTGACTTAAGCTTCTACCCCAAATAAATCCCCTCTATAAAGCCAGCAGAGTTCTGGGCCTTTGACCCAGCACTGCCCTGGCTGGCCAACACAGGACGGTGCTGGGAGCTGAAAAGACACGCTTCCTTCTCCACAATCATGCATCTGAACACAACTTTTTATGAAAGAATATTCACGTGGTCCCTGTGCACCTTGCCCCTCAACGCTAAAGCCAAAACCGGGGGCCACCCCCCAGGTCCTACCTGCTCCGGACGTCCCGGGCGCGCAGGGGCGCCAGCAGGCTGAAGGACCTGGCCGAGCGCAGGGAGCAGTCGTCGCCAGCCAGGGGGCTGCGGGGCCGGCCGGGGCCCAGGCTGCTGTGGGCACGCACCAGCCGGGTCTGCACGCGGTGCGGGAACTCGGCGTGCTCCGCGTCCACCTTGCTTGCCGTCCGCAGGGAGTCGGCGGCGACGTCCAGGCCCGTGGCAGGCAGTGGGTGCGGCCTGCCGGCCAGCCTGGACATGCTCCCCACGGAGGCCACCTCTCTGTGCAGGCGGTCCAGGGAGCCGCCCGCCATCCCCGAGAGGCAGTCGGCCCAGCACGGGGGGCTTGCTCCCGCACTGCCAGAGGCGCTGCTGCGGGGCTGCGGGAGCTCCTGCAGGGAGCTGCGGAGGCCGGGCCGGGCCTGGCTGGGGGTGGGGGGCCCAGGGGCCTCGTCCTGCAGGGAGCCCCTGGAGGGGCTGGCCCCAGCCCGGGCAGCCAGGTCCTCCTGACTGGTTCGGAAACGCCTTCTCCGCCAGCCCTTCTCGTCAAGGGACAGCGCCCGCTGCAGGCGGGGCCTGGCCGGGGGCTTGGGGGTGATGGGTGTGGCCGTTGATGGAGCGTCGTCCGGGCCGACTTTGGCCAGGGAGCTGAAAGGGAGCACAGGGCCTCTCTCGGGGCCCCGATCTTGGGCGGTGGGCGCGGGGCCGGGGATGCCGGCCGCGGGGTCCGGAGGCTGTGCCTTGTGCATTGCACCTTCGCAGGGGGCGGGCTGCTGCCCGAGCAAGGCCTTGGACGGCATGGTCCCGCGGGCCTGCTGCGCCGCCCTCACAGCCAGGGACAGCCTGGCCTGGCCGCCAGAGGCCTCCTCCCTGGGGCACCGGCTCCACTGACCATCGGCCTGAGCCAGGCGGGGGCAGAGTGCCCCGCGGGCAGCACGCGGGAGGCGGCCCGCAGCCGCAGTGGCTCTCCTTCCAGCCAGCGCCGGCCCGAAGAGGCTGGGGTCAGGTGCTGCATGGCGGGGAGCCCTGGAGTCGCCGAGTCGCCCACACGCACCTGATGGGAAAACCGAGCTGCGAGATGCGCCGGGCGCTGCCCGCCGACGAGAAGGCCGGGCGGCCGCGGAGGCCGGGCAGGAAGGGGCGCTGCGGCCGCCGCCCCGCGGGCAGGAGGCGGGGCTGGCCGTCGGCAGGCGGGGCTCCGGCTCCGGGGAGGGGCGGGTGGCCAGCGCCCAGGGGCCGGGCCACCCTCCCCCGCGCGGGCCCGCCCTCCGCTCACCTGCGCGCCCACCACCATCCCTCGCTCGGGGCTGGGCGACCTTGAGCCAACCTCGGCCCTCTCGGTCACTGAGGTTCCCGGCTGTGGCTGGCGACCGAGGCCCGCGTGGAGGACGCCACGAGCCCGGCCCGGCCCCGCGCCCGCGGGCTCCCGCCACGCCGCTCCCGGGGTAACGACCTGCGCGGGGGCGGGGGCTCGGCCCGCACACCCGGCCGCGCGCATCACCCGGCGGCCCCGACCCCGCGCCCGGCCCCGCCCCGGGCCCCGCAGCCCGCGCCCAGAGCCCGCTCCCCGGGCCCCGCCCTTGGCCGCCCGGCCCCGGCCCTGCGCCGACACGGGGCTCCCTACCTCCGGGCACGCCCGCGTGTCCGGCCGCCGGCCCGGTGCCCCGCGCTCGCCGCTCCCTGGCAACGCGCGCTCGGGCGGGCAGCGGCCCCCGGCTCCGGCCGGCCCGCAGCGCCCCTGGCGGCCGGAGGACCGCGCGCCCCACCCCGGGAGGGAGCCGAGGTGGGGTCGCATTCCCCAGCGCCAGGGGCCTCCCCTACACCCTCCGCCTGGAAGCGACTCTACGCCGAGGGCCCTGCTGAGGGAGCGAGCCAAGGCCGGCGAGGCGGCGAATCCAGGGGCTTCCCAGGTGCCCACCACCCACAGGGAGCCAGCAATGCTGGGCTCCAGGCCGCCCACCTGGTAGCTATCTCCAATAAAAAGGAAGTCCAAGGTGAAAGGACCTGAGAGTGCAAAATAGTTTATTTAACAATTTGCAGTGTAACAATTTGCACTTAGGAAAAATAGCAGCTCCCACCCTGGAGCTTCTTGAATCAAAGTTGTTGGCAGTCTACACAATCATCAGGGCTGGCGGGGGCAAGCCCAGGGTGCCTGGACCCCTGCAGGTCCAGAAGTTGCAAGGCGGCGGGCGAGGGGGTGCCTCAGCCACTGCAGACTGCCCCGTGCAACCAGGACTGGCCTTCTCAAAGGAGACAAGAACAAAGGAGCCCACCGTACAGCTCTGTGCAGCTCTGTGAACAAACCGCGGGCCTTGCCCGGGTGGCCCAGCGAGCCAGAAAACGGGAAGGATCTGTGCTAGTTCCTCATTTATATAATTCTACATTTAAATTTAAAATACCAAACAGCTGTTTGTTCCCCCAGAAGAACCTACAGAAATTATGACCTACTGATTTTAAAATATTTAAGTCTTGTCTTTTCTTCACTCTCTTTAGATTTAACAAGAACGTGAACCGTTTTAAGAACAGTAAACAAAGCCCTAAAGCTTTTCAAGTCCAGTACAAGGAGATCTGCCTTACAGTGTAACCTGGCTGGTAGCTACTTAAGGGCAGAAGTATTAGATTCCAGAGGGTCTGTCGAATCATTTTAATCTAGTCTCTTCAAGATATTACCAGCTCCTTCGATGCTATAAACCAGGCGAGAGAAGGCCAGTGCTTGGGTCTGCACAAGAAATCCCTCAAGGGAGGATGGCATCGGCTATTTTGCGAAAGTCAATCCGCACAGTGAAACTAACCAGACTACTTACACACTAAACAGACCCCACACTGGAAGGGTTACCGTCCCAGGTTAACACCGGGCGATCACTCTGGGTCAGCTGTGGTCCTCGAGTCTGAGCCTGCCAGTCACTGTGGATCATAAAGTGTGCCGTGACTTCTGGGTGCCTGGACTGCCCTTTGTGGGTGGCAAAGCCAGTCCTTTTGGTGGCACGAAACCACCTGAGGGTCCTCAGTCGGCCCAGAAAATTCAGCAAAGCTGCAACTGTCTTTGTTGCAGGGGAGAAGAGCTCGTCAGCAACTGGGAGTCCTTCCAAACCTGACCACCTGCACAAATACACCTTGTGCTGCTGTTAAGATGCGGGACAGAGTGTAAGCACCGTAACTCCTCCATCCAGGGTGAGGGAGGGCCTCTGGCCCAGGGGGGTGCTTCCACTCCCCAAGCCAAAGAGGCACCCTTTGCGTGCAACTTAGAGGAAGGGTGGAAGTAATTCACAGTCAGGTCTGGAGATCCCCAGTTACTGGAAGTTCTTCTCTCCTGGGCAAAAACACTCCCAGCTTCAGTTGACGTGGCCTTCAGGTGGTACTAAGAATGGACCTCCTTAAATCCCGCTGGAAGGGTCAAAAATGTAACATTCTTAGTCATTCTTTCACGCAAAAGACCCACTCTTTCCACTGAGCGTTGTAAAGGACTGGTGGAATTCATGTGGCAGTAATTCATCAAGATAGGTGGTGAGGAGGGAATGGGAAAATCCAATCAGCTTCAAATTAATGCTGTCAATTTTGGGGCAGAAGAGAGCTCACAGGCAGTCAGTCCGAATTCTTGGTGGAGAAAACAAATTTCAGGGTTCTAAATGCGACTCTGGAACAGGGAATGCGCTGGTTCAAGGCTGGTTACTTCCTCTGGCCAGTCCTCCCCGTCCTCGAGGCCTGAAACAAAATGGACAGCACTGAGCCTATGTTCACTGCCCTGAGGGCAGGCCACCAGGAACAAACAAGACCACCGCACAGAGACAAACGGGCACTTGGTGTGTTCTGGGTCCCAAAAGCCCACGATAACCGACACCAGAACGAAGCCCAGGCACCGCCTGCAGTGTCCTGAGAGCTCAGAGACAATGGGCCGTCTTACTGCGTCAGGCCAACTTGGCAGTGTTGCTGGTGGCCAGGGCAGCAGCCAGCCCCAGGCCAGCACTCGTGCTCCAGAGCTGCACCCAGCTGAGGGTCCAACGGCCCTGGAGGGAGCTTGTCTCAAAGCTGACAGAAGCGAGGAAAGAATGGTTTCAAAGGCATATGCCACAAGACAAAGGTAATGGGAAAGGAGAAAAACCAGCACTCAGTTTTTGAGGTGGAAAAGCAGACAGCTGGACCAGCGGGAACTCGGGACCCAGCAGTCCTGAGGCAGAGGAGCCAGGCTGTCCTTGTGGAGGCCCAGAGGCAGTCCAAACGGCACCTGAGGCATGTGGTGGGGTGGGAGCTGCAGGCCTAGGGCTGGGGCACCCACCGCCCCACGAAGGAAGGCAGGGTTGCGAGTAAAAGAGACGCAGCTGGAGTGCCCAGCTCTGCTCTGATCGCAGAACGCACTTACTTGAGCGAACTGCGCCGGGTGGTACAAGGGCACTGCTCCTGCAGGGGGGCCCCCTGCAGTGGGGTGGTTGCTTGGAGCCTGGGGGCCGGAGGAGGAATGCATTTAGCAGGACATCACACCACTTTGTGTAATTTGTAAAACACATACAATTTCTAGAGAAGAGTTTAAAATACTTACAAATGAACCACAGAAGCTGACCTAGGATACTTCTTACAACACTGGATTTCATTATTTAACAGTTTATAGGAAGTTTATAAAAACCAAAGCAACATGCAGAGGAAATTCCTTTAAAAAACCAGAACATGCAAAAAGAAGGGGAGCATAGCACTGAGATGTCATGCCAGCAGCAGCTGAAGCAGTTAGTGGACTTTGTGACTTCTCCAGACCTAAAGTGTTTAGCTATAAAATCCAGTGTTTTATGTACGTAAAAATGTCGACCCTTCCTGTTGAGCCTAGTGTAGAAGTTCTTAGCTCCATGATATAAAGGATGAAGCGTTCCTTTATTTCCTGCTAAGACTGCCACAGGAGAGCGTTGCTGTTACACTCTTGCCTGGCTTAAAAATAAACGTTCTAGCTCTTGATCAGAAACAAAAAGTTCTTGTTTCCAAATAAGAGTACCCTGACCTGGACAGGTTTCTGAACACCAGCAAACAAGGGGAGCCCAACCTTAGGCTGAACTGAAACCCCAATTTAGAAAGAGCAGAATTACCAAACCCATTCCCTAGCTACGAACATTTTGGGGTCAGTTTGACCACTGACACATCTGGATATTTAAACAACCAAAACCCTTCAAGCCCATCGAAAGAAAGGAAAACTCCATCCTGCGTGTCTGACGTCTGACGAGACCGAGGACCCCGGGAGTCACGGAGTGCACAGGACAGAGCAGCCCCAGGACTCTCGGCAAGCGGAGGAGACGACGTGAGACCTTCGTGTTAAGTGAGCACTGCCAGCCACTTATCAAGTACCTGATTAAAATGCTGGCTTACTTCATGGGACAATGAGCTCATTGAACTACAGCGCGAAAGCTACAAAACAGCAAGAACACACACAATACAGACAAATAATAAAAATCAGCATGCATGTCACTGCCCCGAGCTCAGTTTTATTTTAAAAAAGCTACATGATGCCACAAGAATCCAAAAAACTTGAATGGGAAAGCCAGAGTTTGCTCCAGGACCCCAGCGTGGCATGCCGGAGCAAAGAGCTCCTATTCTTACGTGCGGTTAAGGAACACCTGTCCACCTGAGGCGGGCCTGGGAGGCTCTGCTCAGCCTGCGCCAGGCCAGCGTCCTCATGAAGTGACACGCAGGGCTTTAGGGAATGGGAGGTGCTAGGCTGAGGGAGAAGAACCTCATTTATGACTGTGAATCAAGCCCGCACGCTGTTGGCGCTCATCAACAATTTTGCTGAAACAGGTAATTTCTTTTAGGAACCCAACAATGCTCGGCCACAAAGGTTTCGAGGCAGTGCTGGGGGGGCTCTAAACTGCCTCCTCCTCCTCGTGAACGCACATCTTGAAGGAAGCAGCCACTTGGACCAAGATGGGCAGGGGTCTCAGGAACCCCGTGCTCTCCTGGCACCCCTTACCTGTCCTCCGTGGGGGCCGTCCACACTGGAGGGCGGGAGCACAGGGTCAGGAGGCGACGGCACACAGCTGAGAGCCTGCCGGGGTGAGGAGGAAATGCAGCTGCTGACCCCGTGCCCCCGGAGTCCTTCTCACGTGGGAGAAGGGCCGCATGGCAGACCTTAGCCCAGGTTTCACTCACGCCCTCCCGTGCAGCATTCCTACTGTGCGCAGGCCTGGAGCTGGCGACTGCGCTACTCTGCAGGTTCCTGGCACCGGTGCACCTGAGGCTGTGGGCACCGCGCAGGGAAGCCCCCCTGCGGCCCAGCGAGCCGGCACTACTGGGACTCCAACATCAAAGCGGAGGGAACTAAGGCTCCGAGAGGTTATGGGACTTTCTCAGACTTGAATAGCTAATTAACAGAGAGCCAGCACTCAAAGGCCAGTCTATATTTCATGATCTCCCCAGAAACATTAAAACACGAGAAATATCTTTGCTGTGATTTCAGTAAGACAAAATGATTATCTGATGGGGAAGCAGATGTGGCTCAAGCAGTTGAGCACCCACCTCCCATATGGGAGGTCCCGGGTTCGATTCCCAGTGATTCCTAAATAAGACAAGCAGACGATGAACAGCCACTGAGCAAAACAGCGAGCAGTGAGGAAACAACGAGCAAACAGGCAAGGGAGCCACGGTGGGGGATAATGTTATGACAAGTAATTCTAATTTGTAACTTTGTAGAGGATATTCAACAGGAAAGAGACCTCCAATTGAAATATTCTGCATACAGTAATGGACGTGGGCATGCTCAGGGTACAGAGCCGCTTTAGTGGGCAGGGGGGAAATTCCCACTGCTTTCCCCTTTCCCGTTGCGCGGCTCACCTTGGTTTCTGAGGCAGGGTCTGGATGGGCCTGGCCCCTGGCCGGCCCCTGTCCCCCGACGCCGGCCCCCCCGGAAGCCTGCGGGGTCTCTGCATCTGTGAACGAGACCAGGAGGGAAGCTATCACCCCGTCCCAAACAGCTCTGCGCCTCATTTTAAAGCCACAGGGAAGGGCTTCGTATTGTGCATTTGTGGAAAGAAGAGGAAACGGACACACAGAGAAACCCCACACACTGGTCAAACCGTTCTTCCCTGTCTGCTTTTCTTTAGGAGGTCCTGGGACCTCCTAAGAGGAGGCCTCGCACGCAGGAAGCAGGTGCTCGACCACTGAGCTACACCTGCTCCCGCAGTCGTTGTTTTTAGAGGAAGATGGTCCAAAGTCAGAAAGGCCGGGGCGAGCTGGGGGCCGGTCCCCGTTCTGCTCACCTGGCTTTGGTACATGGAAGTCGGAAGAAATCTGGATCGGGGCGAGCAGAGCAAAGGAATCCACAGGCGCGAGGACAGGCTCGCTCCGCTGGGTCCCACTCGGGTTTAGAACATCCACGTAGCGAGCTCGGGCTCCGCCTACCAGGGGAGAGGAACCAAGCTCAGGCCGGCGGGCGGGACAGCGGCAGCCCACACGGCCTCCACGATGTACACCCCTGGGCGTTGTGTGGGAACGTGTTTAGGGAGCGGAGCCCCACAGGGGTGCAGACGTGCCAGGCGCCTCCCCAGGGCAGAGGCTCTGGGCTCTCCCGCCAGGCCAGGGCGAGGGCGCCCTCTTGCACTGTAAAGCTATAAAGGGAGCCGTTTCTGACAAGTCATCGGTAACAAATGATCGAAGGAGGAACGTTCTACCGCTCTAGGGAAGTGGATCTTCTCACTCTGTGGACTCATCTGCATGAAACGAATCCTACCTTCTGCCATGTGGAAAACTACATCACATCTGTGTTATCACTGCAAACCCCGGAATAGCCGTAGGACAAATACAACCTCAACTCTCATTGCTGGTTTGACTGGGTTACCTGCTTTTCTAGAAAACATGTTCACAGAGGCTGCAGGAGGCCCTCCAGGGCCAGGGGGGCCAGCTTGAGGAGTCTTGGGAAAGGACGCTGGTGGTGGGGGTGGAGCCTTCTTCTGCAGAGGGAAAGATGGCTTCAGAGAGCCCCTCCAGGAGACCCCGACATCCCCCAGCCGGAGGCGCCCAAAGGCCCGGCTCAGGGCTCCAATGCTTAGCAGCAACAAATCAGGCTTTTCCTAACTTTATAATTTACCTCTTCTTCCGGTTCATTTAAATTCACCCACTGATTTTTCTTTTCATCCCAAACAATCTGCCAAGATTAAACAAAAACAAAAAACAAAAACAAAAAAAGGGGAAAGAAAACAATTAGCAGAACAAAGCGAGAGAATTAGAACGTGATTCATTATGGCACTTTAAAACTTCAGGAAACATCTAGTCAGGGTCACCCTGACTCTGAGGTAGGGAGTGCCCTGTGGGCTGACACAGCAGCGCGCCCCTATCTTACAACTCTTACCGACTTGTTCTTGTCATCTGGCAAGTAAGCTTCTGTCCTTTTCTTCACAGGAAGCCAACGAGAGAACCAGGACTCACCGCTCTAAATACAGAAGTTACCAGAACGATTCGTCTTTAGGAGTGTTTCACTACAGAACACCAGCAAAGGCGCCGTCTCCCCCTCCCTGTCTGAGGTGTGGCGCGCAGACCAGCACCCGCAGCGTCACTCCCTCCCCCGAGGCCACAGGGGCCTCCTGAGCCTGAAGGAAGGGACCCGGCAAGTTCACTTTACTCTTCACACACTGCGCCTCACTTGCTGCCATTGCTAAAAGCAGCCGCCACCACACACGCTCTCCCGTTTCCCAGGAACCCCCACAGCAGAGGAGTGAGGCAGAGTCTGGGAGTCTGTAGCAATCTGTGCGTGAAATTTGTATTTTCATATTTTATCTCAATTCGTGCATGTTCACCTTAAATTTGTGTTTACTTTCAAGACACTGGCCATGGAAGAAAGATGGATAATAAGCAGATGAAAACATGCCCAACATAGCCACTTGTCAGGAGAATGTAAATTAAATGTCCCTCGATATACACCCAAAAGGCTCAAAAGGGTCAGGGCGTGGGTGGGGATGTGGGGCGAGCACCGTGCAGCTGCTGCGGCTGGAATCTGGACGCTGCCTGGGCACTGTGCCAGCAGCTCCTCCAGCTGATCCTGCCCTGAGCCTGAGCTAGGCCCACTCCTCGGTACATCCCCGTGAGGACGCAGACCGGCCCCTCGAGACACAGCAGGCATGCTCACGAGCCTTCTTCATAACACCCCCAAATGAGAAGCACCCACACGTCCCCCGCCGGGAGAGCGGACAACCGTGACCTTGTGGAGGCAGGCGCTAGACATTACCAGGCAGCACGGGGAAGGGCCGAGCTACCCCCCGCCCCCCACGTGGAGCTGGGGAAGCTGGGGCAGAGTCAGGACAGAGCCAGCTCCAGGCTGGCTGACAGCAGCTTCCGGGGCAGGGAAACCACCCAGGACTGACCCGGCTGTTGTTACCACAGGCACCCAGCGGCTCTAGCTCCACACGTCTTACTCTACATCTACTAGACCTCCCGAGAAAGAACCAAAAACGTGTGGTTTAGTGAAAAAAGAAAAGAATGGCTTTGCCTTGCTCGGTCTAGGACGAAAGCTGCCCTGCGGGATCTGTGCCCTGCGTCCTGGCCCCACGGGCACGAGGTGCATTACCTTCTTAGGTTCTTTGCTCTCCGACTTGGGGGCAGCATTCACTGGCCGCTTCACTTCGGGCGTGGAGGTGGATGCAGCTGGGGGAGGGTCAGCGCACTCCCACACCGGAGGCACCTGGGAGTCCTGCTCCAAAGCAAGGGACAGGCTCGCCCGTGTGCTCCTCCGGGACTGGAGGGCAGGCGGGCCACCATCCCAGGGCATCTGGGAGCATCCTGAGAGGTTAGAGCACTCCCAGAACCCAGGGCGAAGGCAGAGCAAAGCAGAGGGAAAAGCAGAGGAAACTTCAGTGATTCTCAAACCGAAAGGGAGGCTCAAAAATCAGCAAGGTCTCCATTTTAGGAATTTCTTTTTTCCATTGACACTGAATTGCAGTCTCTATTAAAATTAAAAGTTATAATACAAATATGAGTGTACTTCTAGGAGCTAGAACAAATGTATACCACTATTACAAAGTGGTAAAAATGGTAATGCATGGGAAAAATACAATTAATGTAATTTATGGACTATAGTTAGCAGCAAAATCGTTATGTTTTTGCATCAGTGTCAAAAAAGGTACTATATCAACGCTAAGCATCAACACTAAGGCGATATGGGATTATCTTTTTTGGACTAAGGAAAATGTTCAATAATTTACTGAAGTGATGACTGCACAACTCTGTTGAAAATGAGACAAAAAAATAAATAAAGACAAAAAAAAAAAAGAAAAGAAAATGAGAGCCTGTGAGTGTACACTCTGGGTAGAATGTCCAAGGCAGGGGACTGCCTGTACAACACAGTGAGCCGCGTGGGCGACGATGGACTGTGGTGAGCACGACAAACGTGAGTGTTCTCTCCCGAACTATAACAGACGTACGTCACTCATCCACGGTGTTAATAATGGGGTGTGCGATAAACATGCCCGTGTGCACCACGGACCCTAGTTAGTGGGGATAATCCTCGACCGTATTCCTTCACCGTCTGTAATGGCGCTCCACAGCAACGCAGGGTGCTGTGCAGGAGGGAGGCATGGGGACTCTGCACATTATGCACTGCTGTTTTAGAAGCTTACAAATCCCCTATTAGGGGAGCTCAGTGGCTGAGCACCTGCCTCCCATGTATGAGCCCCTGGGTTCAACCCCCTGTACCTCCTAAAGAAAAACATACACACAAACAATCTAATAAAAAATACATATATATGGTTAAAAAGTTAACGAGAAGTTTCATTCTATTTAGATATTTCTCCTATGTGGTTAAGGTAATTATTTATACTCTACTGGTGCTCTCTTTCTTCCTCTTCCCTCTTAGAAGAGAGAACCAGCCTTCGTGTTTTAAGGATTAAAGCTGAGACAGGCTTTCTCTTTTAACAAGTAAGTTGAAAGATAATTTCATAATCATTATTCTCTCTCTACTTATAACTGAATAATGAGAAGTTTGGATACCCCACTCAAGGAACTTAATCTCTGGGGAGAAAATTGCTTTAAAAGAAAAAAAAAGCCAGGGGCATACCAGGGTAGCAGCTGCTCGGTCGAAGTGCTCTTCTCCTAGCTCTGAAAGCACCCCGCAGACGGGCGGTTCCTGTGGCACCGTTCCTACTGATGGACAAGAGAGCCGCTGTGATCTCAGGGTGGCCGAGCACCCCGCTGAAGGAACAGGGGCATTTTCAGGAGAATTAAGATACATTTCCAACTTCTTAGCAGACCACTTCTGTGCCAATGTTATTTTCAGAAGCCAAGATTACATATTTCCCCAAATATATGGAAATGCTTATTTTTCAAAGCCAGGCCTACATTTTGCTTCTCTTCAAATGGGCAATGACAGCATAGATTAGGGAGAAGTGCCTAAGCTGGCATCAGGACAGAAGCATTTCCTGGGAATGTGGAAGGGCTTTCGGCAGGCAGAGGCCATGGAGAAGCTCGAGGCCCTTCCTAGCAGGCGAGTTACAGAGGAACCAGTGGGTGCCCTGCGTTCCTCAGTCTGGCTTGTACCTTCTGGAGGTGCTCGTCTAGACTAGTTCAAACGGCTTGCCAGGTTTCTTCCACCCACCGCCTCCTTGAACATAAATAAAACCCAAGCCCGTGAGCCTGATGCCAGAACGGCCACCTGGGCGACCCACCAGGATGCTGCTGTCCAGCCTCCGGGAGCAGGCGCTCACTCCCCTGGAGCGGAAGTGTGCTGACTGGCACACCTGAGCTTGGGTACAGAGCTGCAGGATCAGGCCCAGAGGGTTCCGGAAAGCCGAGGGTAGACACTGGGGGTCTGCAAGCAGGACCGGGCTGGCCAGAGCCTGGGGGTGGCGGCCCAGGGAACAAGGGTGCTCTGGCAGGGTTCGCTGGCTGGCCGTCAGGGAGCATCTGTGGAGCTGCCCGGGGACAAGAGAGAACAAAGTCCAAGTTTACAGAGGCAAGAGCTGCCTGTGGCCACCTGAATAAGCCACGGCTTCAGACCAAGCACGTTCATCCGTGCTCTCTCCGTGCCCACACTGCTTCTGCTCAGCCAACCTCTCTGCACACACTGTGCCTCCTCACAGCTCTGCAGGTCCCTGTGAGGCCGGAGGCCAGGACAGGCCCCCGTTCATCCAACAAGCAACCGTGAGGCCCTGGGCATGGGGGGACCACGGACAAAGCCGGCAGGGGTCCTGCCTTGAGTTCTGAGGGCGGGTGGGGGGAGGTGGAGACAAACCAGGTGGGTGTCTGAGTCTGCGATGGTGGGTGGGGGGACAAGAAGGAAGGTGGCCGGTGCCAACCTCGTGGGTACCCGGAAAAGGGAGCCTGGACAGGGTAGCACATGCCAAGGCCTGTGCCAGGAGTGTCCTGGGGAGGCAGAGCGACAGCAAGAGACTGATGTGGCTGGAGCAGAAAGTGCGGGGGGGGGCAAGAGAGGGCGTCAGAGACAGAGGCAGGGCACAGGCCAAAGCAGGGAGCCTGAGGTCAGGCAAGAGGTGCTGGTGGTGAGGCCGCAGGGCCGGCATGCAGTGGGGGCAATACAGCTCGAGTGTGGCTCTACCCAGAAGGCTAAGTTGAGCAAGGCTTGCTGGGTCACCCCAGAAAAGTTTGGGGAGTGTCCCTAAAGGTGGTACAAAAGGACTCGAGTTGCACGTCGAGCCAGGCCCCAGGGTGTAGGTTCACCTGAGGGTGGCAGCAGCATGCTCCGGCTGGCAGGCTCAGCGCCCGGCAGGGGCAGCGCCAACAGCGGCTGCTCGGCCTCCAGGCCCTCGTCCTGCTCCATCTCAGAGCTCGGGGTGCTGGGGCACTGCTGGGGTAAGGCTCCATCCTGACGCCAAACCACAGCTCCCTCCTGCAGAAAGAGGTCGCCTGTCAGGCGCTGCTGGTGCCCCACATCCGGGCGCACATCTGGCTCCTCAGCCTGCACAGCTTCCCAACCAACCCCTGCTGCTGCTTTGGCAACGCCCTTTTCTGGAAGTCGGGAAATTCTGACAGACATGTTCCCTTGTAAAATTCCATGATTTGTCCTAACAACTTCAGGCTGGAAGCCACAGGGACACAGCTCGCCTCCTCAGCAGTGTCCCCACATGCAGCCCCAGGATGAGGCTGCGCTGGCCTCAGGGCTGGGCCCTACCTTGATCTGCTTCTCCACAAGCTGAAGTTGCACCAGCCAAGCTGGCTCGACAAACCACTCCTCCTCTGGCTTCTCCTTCAGCTGAGGATCAAACAGCCGTAACTGCAAAGCCACCTAGAAACACACGAAAAAAAAGACGCTTACTCCTACCAGGGGATGCCACCAAAATGGCGTTCACAAAACTTACCATAAATGGAATAAACGCACCTTCAACGTGCGGCTGGCACCACTTTTGAGGCGCTACCTTTTTTCGAGGAGTGCTTACAAGAGCCCTTACACGTGCATGAGTGACGCTGGGGGACCAGAGGAGCGCCCCGGCCTCTGGAAGCCCAGGACAACCTAGTCCCTTACCTGACCAACGGGGTCTGCCCAGAACAGCACCTGCCTGTGGGTCCCGATTCAGGCCCTACTCGTGATCAAGAGGTTCCATCTACAAACGTGCATGCAAATAAGCCTTGCTTTATCTCCGGCTCTTCCAGCAAAATCAATGAGAGGAAGTGAGCTGTCAAGGGGCCCTCTCTCATGCCACCGTGGGAGCCTGGCCGCTGCACCCTTCCTGACTGATCTCTCTGCGGCAAGTGCGGGCAGAACTGGTTCTCTCCAGGCCCTCCTGCTCCTGCCACGCTCCGTGCTGCGGCTGCCACACCGCCGGGGAGGACATGCCAGCCGGGAGCGAGGGGGAGCCTGTGGATGGAGGACGAGCCCCTGCTCCTCTGTGAGCTTCCTGTCTGCTCACGGGTCCTGGGAGTAGTCCCTGGTCACCCCAGCAGTGGCAGCTTCCTCCCAAAGCAGCAGGTGAGGCCAGTTTTCCACCAGGTGTGGAACAAGCCCTGACAAGTGCCCCTGGATGCCCCTGCACCAGTAGCACCCTCTGCAGAGGTCTCGGTCAGCCCCACTGGCCTCTCCTCTGTGCTTTTTTTTTTTTAAGGCGGTACCAGGGATTGAACCCAGGACTGCATACATGGGAAGAAGGTGCTCAACCACTGAGCTACATCGACTCCCCAAACGGTGTTGGTTTGTTTGTTGTTTTTAGGAGGTGCCAAGGATCAAACCTGAGACCTCATACATGGGAAGCAGGAACTCAACACTGAGCCACCCCTGCTCCCCTGCTTCTAAGTTTCAATCATTCCAACCTCATCCCTCTGTTCCCTCGGCCCGAGGGGTGGTGGCTGTTTCCTGAAGCTGCATCCTTTGTGATACTCCAGGGTTTCCTTTTTACCCTGAGAACCATCTGGTGAACAATTCTTAATATGGAATTCTGTCTGTCCTAGTACCTGCTGTAGGTTGTGTCTGCTGTCTGGACCCTGAAACCTGGCACGAAGAGCACACACTTTTGCATCTAAGCGTCACACATAAAACAGGAAGCCTGGGATCTGCTTTAAGTACCCCAGCAGGTGAGTGGGGTCCAGATGAAACGAGCTCAGCCACTGTGACCTGAACCATGTCAGCTGTTACAGGTGGAAGCCAGGGACAGAGGACTCATTAATCATTCCCTCTACTTTTGTATACGTCTAATGAGCGTCCGTAATAAGAAAACCTTCACGCACCACATAAGCACATTTTCAAAAATGAAGCTACTGGGGGGAGGGAAGAAAGACCGATACAGCCACTTTAATTTGACGGTCCATTTAAAAACAGTTCTGTGGTCACCGTAACCAACCACGGCAAAGCTGCCTCGTCTCAGGGTGGGCATGGGCCGGCCACCAGCTGAGCGGTCTCTGGGTCTTTTTTCCTCTCACAAAGGCACGCAGGCCCATGATCTCCTGCCTACAGGTGAAGAAACTGAGGCTGATGGTGCTGGAGCTGGGACTCAAATCCAGGCTGCTGGACTCCAAGACCACCCAACTAAATGGCCTCAAAGTAAGAATGAGTTGGGAGGCTGGAGGCTTTCTTATTTTGAACCTTAACACTAAGCATCTGTGCCAACACATGGTACCTGAGCTAGAACACAAAGGTAGAACACCTGCCCCGAACACCGAAGTACTAGAATTCATTCAAGAGAGGCTCGCAGTGCCCACCTGATGACCCTAACTCAGCACCCAAGCCCAGCGACCCAGCCCCCCCCCCCCCCCCCGCCTCTTCCCATCACAGAAGTGCCAGGAAGGCGGGCGCTCTGGGGGCCTCACCTGGACCAGCTGGCTGACCAGCACCGGGGAGAACCTGTGCGGCTCAGGCAGGATGCTCTTGGCGATGACCTCGCAGTAGTGGAAGGCCTGGGTCGCAAGCCCCATCTCAGCCAGTCGGCACGAGTAGATGAACTTGAACACCTGAAAGAAACCACAGCTGCCCTTGGCCTTTCCCCACCTTCGCGAACATGGTAAGGTAGGAATTATAATGGGTGTTTCAGTTATTATCGGATCCCCACCCTCCACCCACAGAGTTCTAGTGTTCCCATGCTGGAATGTACTTTATGCTTCTAAGAAGCGCGCTCTGCTTTCTCCCTCAGCACCTGTAATGCGGTAACCACGAGTGCAGCACACACCGGCAGCTGCCCGTCCCACATTCTCCACAAATGCTTTATTTGTGGAGGCGTGAGCTGCCTGGCCCACATTCTCCACAAATGCTTTATTTTCTGTCTCGTGCACACACGGAGTCAGATAGTAGCTCCCCCACCCCAAGTATTAAAAATGCCTCATATAACAGTATTGGGAACCCAGGACTCAAGGTTTTACTATTTAAACTAAGAATGAACATGCTAAGTCCTTATTTCTTTGTTGGGCAGCATTACGAACCAATTGTCTTCCCCAGGACAAAAAAGGTTTTTTGCATAAGAATTCAACAACTTGAAGCACCCAGACACTTGTAGGCACTGGCCACCCACGTGTGCGAGCTCAGCCGGTGGCACGGCTGCTCACCTGGAAGCTGGGTAAGGGGCAGGTGCGGGCCCCGAGGGACTGGGCGTACTCATAGGCCTCTGTTCTCTGAATAGCTTCGTTGGTGGCAAACTTCAAAAACGGCAAACTGTTGAGGAAAGAAATGATTCTGATCTGAAAAAGCAGCCAGCTCTATGTGTGCTCTATCTGAACAAGTCACCCAGAAGCATGTCACACTGTGACAAAGACACAGAACTGCTTCTTCAGGCACTGAGGTGTGAAGCCCCAAGGAAAGGCAAACACTAGAAAATTCCAGCTGCCATTTTTGGTTTAACAAAGGAGAAGTTTATTCTTTTTTTCATAAAAGGAAAACACACACTGCTACATTACTTGATTCTTTACCTGTGATTCGAGCCAATTAAGACAAGTTTTGTGGTTTTCTTTGTGTAGACCCCAAATCCCACCTGGGCCATGAGGTAGCAGAAGTGGGCGGCATCGAGGAGTCCTTTGGAGGCTGAGGAGACAGAGAAGCAGGTGGGGTCTCAGGGACCGGCGCCCTCACAGAAATCAGTTAATCCTCCCACAAGACACAGAGAGGGCACACTTGGGGAGTGGGCAGCCTGTGGGTCTTGGCATTCCTGCGCCACCCCGTGAGGGCCCGCCTCCAGCGCCCCATTGCAGGGCTGGCTCACCGAGCGTGTCTCCCATCGTAGCCATCGTCCTGGACTCGACGTCCATATTATTGTTCAAGTTGGACAAAACCATGGCAAGATGGGGCCGCCAATCTCCCCACTTCTCATCTCCGCAACACTAGGATAAAAAATAAACGGAGGAGAATGTTTTTATACTTGGAAGACAGTGTCATTTCCCTTATACAGGGGAGCCCCATGAGCATGTTGAGAAAGCAGGAGCGGGGGACACAAGCTCTCGCATCCTCTGTGAGATCCACATACAGACCCAAGCCTGTCATCCAGGCCTCAGCACTCACCGTGGAGGCGGCCGGCATCCGCCCAGACATGAGCTGGTAGACAGTTTGTAAAGGATCGTTGATTGGGAGACTGTTGGCGAACCTACAGAGACATAAAAATAGGGCTGTCCTGTGGCTTGGTTTAGAAACAACATGAGGAGCCCCAGGAAGATGGCAGACTAGACACACACAGGACTCTCTCCTCCAGACGAACGGCTAGAGGACGGCCTGGAGCCACTAGGGTTTAGGACACCAGGAGGGCTGGACACCGCCCAGAGGAGAGAGGGCGAAGGAGGGGAATCGCGACCACAAAACTGAGAGCGGAGCCAGCGGCTGCTGCTGCCAGCCCCTCCCCCACACTAGAGACACCTCCCTCTGTAGTAGCCTGCGGCTACAGACAGGGGACCGGGGACCCACCACCCAGGAAAGGGGAGAGGGACACAGCCTAAGGATGACTAAACTCTTGACAGATCTGGTCTGCTGTGTCCCAGGAGCCTGTCCAGGCCGGACAGGGCCATTGTTTGCCTTGGAGCAGACAAGGGACTAAACAGATGAGACCTCCCCATCTCCTCCTCTACACCCAGGACTGCTAGCCGAGGACTCAGCGGAGTGGAAGTATTTCCTCCTGGGAAAGGGAGGGGGCTGCCAGAGAAGGCTGGGGAACTGCCCCTGAGAAGTCTGCATGACGAGGCTCCCAGCTCCACCCCTGCCGCAGCCACACGCTGAGCCGGCAGAGCTGCCACAGAGCGCCAGCTGCTGGAGCCACGGCAGTGCGCGTGAAAGCCTAAAAAGTTCAAGAGGCTTTTTCTGACCTTTATAGCCTCTCTCCCAAGGCCCCAGGAAGGAGGTCTACTACCCATTACTGAATCTGGGGCCCAGTTTTGAGCAACTTGCAGGGATAATCCTAATGATCCAGGTTGAATCAAGAATCAAAGAGCAACAGTAACACACAGCCTCCTGCCAATAAATCCCTACAGAAGAGAAAGAAATTGAGTACCTGAGTAAACTACATTCTAATCAGATGTCTAGACATCAGCAGAAAAACTACGAGCCATACTAAGAAAACATAAGACATGACCCAAGAAAAGAAATATATCAAAAGCGCCAGAAAAGATGCAGGACTTGAGAGAACTAATTAACAAGATGCACACAAATTTTCAAAATCAAATTAATGAGTTGAAAGACAATATGGTTAAAGAGATGAATGACATCAAGAAGACCCTGAATAGGGTTGGTTGGGGGAAAAATACTTTGGTTAGTAGTAATATTTTGACAATGCTCTTTAATCATTAGTTTAAAAGATTTAACAATGCAAATTATTGGTGGTAGGATAAGTTAAGAGAGTCCTGTATGATGTTATATATGTTTGTCTTGTAAGCTCACAACTTATTACACACTTATTGTCTATGCATGAGTGATATACTTCAATGAATTAATAAAAAATAAATAAAAAATAAAACTTTCACAGGGGTTCCCAGCTTGCTACCTGCCCTTTGGAATTTTAATTTGTTCATCCCCTCTATCACTCAAGTGAGCCAATCTCTATAATAAATACCAAAATATTTACTTTAAAAAAAAAAAAAAAGGCACTGGCAGGCACAAAGATGATTTTGGAATCCTGCATATAAAATAGCAGAGCTCATGGGAAGGAAAGACACAATAGGTAAGAGGAAAAACACATTAGGAGAAGCGGATGTGGCTCAAATGATTGGGTGTCTACCTACCACATGGGAGGTCCCAGGTTTGGTTCCCGGTGCCTCCTGGAGAAGGCTAGCTGGCACAGCAAGCTGACGCAACAAGGTTATGCAACAAAAGAAACATAAAGAACAAAGACAACAAACCAGGGAGCTGGAGTGGCTCAGGTGATTGAACACCTCTCTTCCACATTGGAGGTCCCAGGTTTAGTTCCTGGTGCCTCCTAAAGAGAAGATAAGCACAGAGGGCACATGGCAAATGGACACTGAAAATAGACAATGACCGCAAACAACAAGTCGGGATAAATTAAAAATAAAAACCTTTAAAATTAAAAATATACACACACATCAGAGGCATACAACAGGAAACTCAAAATGAGAGAAGAAAGAATAAGTGATACAGAAGACAGAACAGCTGAAATGGAAGAGGGAAAAGAACAGAGGGAGAAAAGAATGGAAGGAATTGAGCAGGGGCTCAAGGAGTTGAACGACAACACAAAACGCAACAACATGTGTGTCATGAGAGTTCCAGAAGGGGAAGAAAAGAGAAAAGGGGCAGAGAGAGTATGTGAAGAAATAATAGCTAAAAAACCTACATGTCCACACCATACTCCAATCAGAATAAATCTGAATAGACCTACCCCAAGACACATACTTCTCAGAATGTCAAATGTCAAAGACAAAGAGAAAATTCTCAGAGCAGCAAGGGAGAAGCAAAGCATCACGGACAAGGGATGTCCAGTAAGACTCTGCGTGGATTACTCTTCAGAAACCATGGAAGTGAGAAGACAGTGGTATGATACAATTAGGACACTGCAAGAGAAAAACCGCCAGCTGAGAATTCTTTATCCAGCAAAACTGTCCTTCAAATATGAAAGTAAATATAAAATAAACACAAACAGGCACCGAGAGTTTAAAAAAGAACCCACCTTTGCAGAAAATATTAAAGGAAGTCTTCGAGCCTGAAAGAAAAAGACAGGAGAGGCTTGGAGGAGAATACAGAAGAAAGAAAAGCAGAAAGGATACCCAAAAGAGTAAAAAAAACAGATGAAAATATGATATGACATATGAAAACCAAAGAATAAAATGGTGCAAGTAAATAAAGCATTTAGAGTAATTTCAGTGAATGTGAATGGATTAAACTCACCAATCAAAGGATACAGGCTGTCAGAATGGATAAAAAAAACATAAGCCATCCATATGCTGCTTACGAGAGACTGACCTTAGACCCAGGAATACAAACTGGCTGAAAGCGAAAGATTGGAAAAAGATACTCCACACAAACAGTAACCAAAAAAAAGAGCAGGGGTAGCTATATTAATATCGGATAAAACATACTTTAAATGCAAAAAGGTTATGAGATACAGAAGGCTATTATATAGTAATAAAAGGGACAATCCACCAGGAAGTTATAACACTCACAAACATCTATGCACCTAACTAGGGTGCCCCAAAATACATGACACAAACTCTGGGGAAACTGAAGGGACAAACAGACATCTCTATCATAACTGCTGGAGATTTCAACTCCCCACTCACATCATTAGATAGAACAACTAGACAGAAGATCAACAAGGAAACAGAACTTGAACAGTATGATAAACGAGCTAGACCTAAGAGACATATACAGAACACTGTATCCAAACTCAGCGGGTTATACATTCTTCTCAAGCACCCATGGATCCTTCTCAAGGACAGACCACATGTTAGCGCACAATGAAGCTCTCAATAAATATAAAAAGAATGAAATTATACAGAGCACCTTCTCAGATCACAGTGGAGTGAAACTGGAGATCAAAAATACACAGGAAAAAGGTAAATTTGCAAATATGTAGAGGCTCAGCAATACACTCCTAAATAATCAGTGGGTCAAAGAAGAAATTGCAACTGAAAAAGTAAATACACTGAGACAAATGAAAATGAGAACACAACTTATCAAAACTTATGGGATACAGCAAAGGCAGTCTTGAGAGGGAAATTTATAGCCCTAAATGCCAATCTTACAAAAGAACTAAACTCAAAAGATTTAACTAACAATGAGAGAAACTAGAGAAAGAACAAACCAATCCCAAAGCAAGCAGAAGAAATAATAGAAGATTAGAGCAAAAATAAACGAAATTGAGAAAAAAAAAACAAAACAAAACCAAAAGCCAGTTCTTTAAGAAGATCTATAAAATTGACAAACCCCTAGCTAGAGAAACAAAGAAAAAAAGAGAGAAGATGCAAATAAATACAAACAGAAATGAAAGGGGGAAAATTACAACTGACCCCACAGAAATAAAAAGGATCAAAAGAGGATATTATGAGAAAGTGTATGCCAACAAACTAGACAACCTAGATGAAATGGGCAAATTCCTAGAAATGCACAAACAACCTAACTGACACTATAAGAAATACAAGAACTTAACAAACCAGTCACATTTAAAGAAATTGAATCCATCATTAAAAATTCCCCAGGGAAGGAGATTTGGCTCAATGGATTCAGCGTCCACCTACCACACGGAAGGTCCAGGGTTCAACCCCAGGGCTCCCTGACCTGTGTGATAAGCTGGCCCACGCACAGTGCTGATGTGCACAAGGAGTGCCATACCATGCAGGGGTGTCCCCCGAGTAGGGGAGCCCCATGCAAAAGGGTGTGCACCCCATAAGGAGAGCTGCCCTGTGCAAAGAAAGCACAGCCTGCCCAGGTGTGGCGCCACACACATGGAGAGGTGATGCAGCAAGATGACGCAACCAAAGGAGACACAGATTCCCGGTGCCACTGACAAGAATACAAGCGGACATAGAAGAACACACAGTGAATGGACACAGAGAGCAGACAATTGGGGGGGGAGGGGAGAGAAATAAATAAAAAATAAATCATTAAAAATAAATAAAGAGAGAACCACAAGTGTTGGAGAGGATGTGGAGAGATTGGAACACCTATTTGCTGTTGGTGGGAATGCAGAATGAGGCAGCCACTGTGGAGGACTGTTCAGCAGTTACTAAAGAGGTTGAATATAGACTTGCCACGTGACCCTGCAATCCCACTACTGGGTATATACCCAGAAGGACTGAGAGCAGTGACACGAACAGTCACCTGCACACCGATGTTCACAGCAGCATTATTCACAATTGCCCAAAGTTGGAAATAACCCAGGTGTCTACTAACTGATGAACGGACAAACTGTGGTGTATTCACATGATGGACTATTACGCAGCGGTAAGAAGAAATGAGTTCGTAAAGCACATGACAACATGGACGAACCTGGAGGACATTATGTTGCATGAAGCAAGCCAGACACAAAGGACAATACGGTATGAGAGTACTACTATGAACCAAACATATTGTATAACATATTGTATGATTCCATTTATATAAAACGTAAATACAAGCCAATTTATAAGGGGGGAAAAAAAAGTAATTGTGCAAGAATAGCCAGAACCAGGAGATGTGGACAGCAGGGGAAGTATAGAGAGATGGAGAGGAGATGGATTTTCTTGTTTGTTCTTTTTTTACTACTATTATTGAAATAATGAAGGGGAAGCGGATATGGCTCAAGTGATTGGGCACCCTTCTATCATATAGGAGGATCAGGATTTGATTCCCGGGGCTTCCTGGTGAAGGCAAGGTGGCCTGCCCGGTGAGCTGGCCTGAGTGGAGAGCTGGCCCACACCGAGTGCTAGCCCGCACAGGAGCGCACGTTAAGATAACTAACAAAAAGAGACAGAGAGAGACAGTAAGAGACACAGCAGATCAGGGAACTGAGGTGGCACAGGTGATTGAGCACCTCTCTCCCACTCTGGAAGGTCCCAAGATGGGTTCCCAGTGCTGCCTAAAGAGAAGACAGACAGACACAGAAGAACACACAGAGCAGACCAGGAGTGCAAACAACGGGGGGTGGGGTGGGAATAAATAAGTAAATACATATTAAAAAAAAAAAAAAAAGAATGAAAATGCTCTGATGGTGATTGAGGTAATGAATGCACAACTAAGTGATTGTGCAGAATACAACCGATTGTGCACTTGGACAGACTGCATGCTTTGTTGACATGTACCAATAAAACTGATTTTTTTTTTTAAAGAAAGAAACATTTAAGTCTGATCTCAAGCCTTTTTATTTAATGATCATTTGGATATTCTCATCCCAGGCAGCTTGCGCATACCTTGACATTAGGGAAAAAAAGAGACAAAGACTAAGGAATTCACAAGCATTTTATAGGAAATATTAAAAACCAAGCAGTTAAGAAAAAAAAATCCAGCCCTGATGTGGCAGTTTGGAATTGTTCAGAGGTTTCACTTTTGCTTGATTAAATTATAATTAAGGATTTGATTGGGCCACATCAGTTGGATGTTGAGTCCCCACCCACCAAGGGGGAGGGGACTCAAAGAGAAAATGACAGGGTAGAGGAGACAGTTGCAGTTTTGATCCTGGAGTCCAGGAGGCAAGCACACAGAGAAGCAGATACGGAGGAAAGATAGAAGGTTCCATGAAACATGGCAGAGGCCCTGGGAAGAGAGACGAGCTGTTTGCCTGAGAGTTTACAGCTGGCCTTGTGCAGAGGGCAGAGCAGCTGAGCCCCGAGAGAAAGGAGACCCAGGAGGGAGACAAGGCTTGTCCCAGCCACAGCCGAGATTGGAAGAAGCTGAGGCCATGAGCCTTGGGAGGAGGAAGCCTGAACCCTCGCAGACATCACCCGCCATCTTGAGTCTACACATGGCAAAAGATTCTTGGTGAGACAGTACCTCTTATGGTACCTTGAGCTGGACTCTTTAGGGCCTTGTGACTGTAAGCTTCTATCCCCCAAAAATACCTTTATAAAAACCAACTGATAGTTGGGATTTTGCCTTGGAAGGAAAGGGTTAGGTTTAGTTTTCACACAAAAGCGTCCTGGAAAGCCTCCGGAAAGGCCTCATGGTCTATTGTCTCAGCCAGGTTCAAAACTATCTCAAACTGGCTCTGTGGTTAGAAGCGGGGGAGGCCTCTAACGTAAGCTCAAGATTGCCGCCAATTTCATACGTGAGTGAAGGCCAGGGTCACCAGAATGTGGGGAACAGGATTCGCGCGGGTTAGTAAGACCTCTCAGATAGGCTGTAACCTCTGAAGTACCCAGCCAATGGAAAACTGGGAGGAATCTGTGTGCTAGGCTTAGGAAATAAATTTTGCTGCGTTCTGCTGTTCGATGCGCCAGCCAGCCATCATGCTTTGGCTGCATGCCCACTCTTGCAAGATCGTAAAATTCTTTTCTCCTCCACAATCAGGTGAGCGTTTATTCTCTTTCAGGTACAGCTTTCTTTCTAACAGCATTAGCACCCCTTTGTCTGGCTAATACACCTGGGAAGTGGCCAAGTATGCACCAATGTGCAACAGCCCCAGGCACCAGGAGATCTCCCCACTGTCAGTGGGGAGCGCAAAGCTCACACACGGTCCCATACCTGGTCATGACTCGTGCATGCGTCCGGCTGTCCATCTTGCTTGCGAGTAACAGAGCGTGACCCCACAAGGCATTTTTCATCGCAGACTCGAGAGCATCCTGCAAAGCATTTCAGTGGTTTCTAACCTGGGGGACACCCTTGCTTCCTAGAACGTACGTAACAGAAGTGATCAGAAACAACGGACGGTGTGCCACTACCCACGGACGGCAAAGTCCTTACCTGCATGTTAGAGCAAAACCAAACCCAAGGCGCCCAAAACACATCATTCACAGCAGAAACACAAGGAAGGTCAATTTTTCATTATTTTCCTTAGTTCCAAAGGCCCTATGATAGTGGCTTTTGTCTATGTGCACTGGTTTTATTATTTTTAAAAGACCAAAGTAGTAATTTGATAGTTTATGAACTGCAAAAATAGGTATTGGATTTTGTTTGTGAGCTGGCCTGTTCCTCTGGGCATATTAGACTGGATTGGATTCAGAGGTTTTAATTTTAACTTGATTAAATAATGACTGAGTCTTTGACCGGGCCATGTCAGTAGAACATGGAGTCCCAGGCCTCTTGGTGGGCGGGACTCAGAGAAAATGACACAGCAGAGGAGAAAGTTGGAATTTTGACCCTGGAGCCCGAGAAGCAAGCAGAGAAGCAGATCTGTGAGTCAGGACAGAAGGCTCCAGGGGACACAGCAGAGGCCCCGGAAGAGAGTCAAGCCGTTTGCTGAGAGTCTCCAGCTGGCCTTGTGGAGCGAGCAGAGCAGCTGAGCCTGGAGAGAAACCAGCCCTGGAAAGAGACAGACTTATCCCAACCTAGAGCTGATACTGGAAGAAGCTGGGATCACGGGGCCTTCGGAGGGGGAAGAAGCCTGAGCCCTGGCAGATGTCAGCAGCCTTCTTGCTCCAACACATGGCAACAGACTTTGGTGAGGGAAGTAACTTATGTTTTACAGCCTGGTAACTGTACGCTTCTACCCCCAAATAATTACCCTTGATAAAAGCCAACAGATTTCTGGTATTTTGTATCAGCACCCCGTATGGCCAACATAGTCAATATTCCATGATTTTCCCTAGTTTCAGAGTTCCTACCATAGTGGTTTTTGTCTATGCTCTGGTTTTATCATTATTTTTAAAAAGCCAGCACAAGGTGCAAGCACACCAATTCAGGAATAGGCGCAGCAGGGAAAAGGCCCCGTTCCAAAGCTCCCCTTTCCACTGTGTAAGGTGTAGCAGTTTGATATGGTTATGAATTCCAAAAATAGATACTGGATTATGTTTGTAATCTGGTCTGTGCCTAGGCATGATTAAGTTATGATTAGGGCTTTGATTGGGCCACGTCATTAGGGCACTGGGTCCCCACCCCTTGGTGGGCAGGGACTCACAGATAAAAGGCATGGCAAAGGACAGAGTTGGAGGTTTTTGCTGTTGGAGTTTTGATGCTGGAGTCTTGAGCTGGAGCCCCAGGAAGTAAGCTCACAGAGGAAAGAGAAGCAAGACCATGTAAGAGAGGAGCCCTGAGCCCAGGAAAAAGCAAGCCCTGGGAAGAGAGGAACCCTGAATCCAGGGAGAAGTAAGACCCTTGGAAGGGAGGAACCCAGGAAGCCTGAACCCTCACAGACATTGGCAGCCATCTTGCTCCAATATGTGGAAATAGACTTCGGTGAGGGAACTTATACTTCATGGCCTGGAATCTGTAAGCCCCAACCCCAAATAAATACCCTTTATAAAAACCAGCCAGTTTCTGGTGTTTTGCATCAGCACCCCTTTGGCTGACTAATACACAAGGACACATGAACTTTACCTCCCGATTCCAGATACACAAGCCTCCCCAAAATATCTCCTAAGCACAGGTAGTGCCTTTACTAACCCAAAGTAACTGGTGATATGATATGAACTTCTGACTGAGCAGTTCAGATGTGAATCAAATCTAACGGGCTACATGACTTGAACTAGTTGCAGTTTCAGTATTTAATACTTATCAAACATCAGGTTTCTCAGCTTGTCATATCACTAAGGCCCACGTCAGCCCCTTGGCACTCACCACACTGCCAGCTGACCCCCGGGGGGACATCCTGCAGGTGCTGCCCACTAAGCTCGGTCAAGAGGGCACCTTGCAGCCTGGAGCCACCTTCCTATGCGCCCCAGCTCAGGGTCTCTGCCGGGTCTCTCTGGCCTGGCACCCGCCCATGCCCCTAACAGTGGCCCTGCCTTCAGCTCTCCACCATGAGTGTGCAGACCTCACGAGGCCACTTCTGCCAGGTCCCAGGAGGAGGGTGCCAATGTCCCAGGTGGCCTCAGGGCTTGGGGATCCTCCACCTGGGCCTGCTCCTCTCTGTGTTCCCTCTTGGCTGCATCTCCCCAGCTCCCAAAACACGCGTGCCCTCTTGACTGCAGGCCCCTGTGGATGCCGAGCCCTCTAACTAGGTCCTGCTCCATAGGCCGTACCTCTCCTCCCCAGCAGCCAGCACCCATGTCGCTTAAAGGTTGTAAATTTCTCTTTAACTCCTTGGGAATAGATTTCTGTCCTGAGCATGTTTTTACCCCTGAGACTTCCACGCAGCAGGTGGCAGCCCAGGCTCACATGTACTCATCTGCCAATGACTGAAAACTGATGCCCCCACCTAGAAGAGACTAGCGACACCCCCAGAATGACGACCAGCAAGCTGTCAACACATCCAGAGCAGCTGGCCCATGGCAGCACTGGAGGGGCCACACTCCAGGCACAGAGAAGCTGACCCTCTCCCACAGCTGCAGCCCCGGCCCCTAAGCCAGGCACATGGACACTCAAGGCCGACCTCCGGATCCCACGAGGGCAGTGGCCACTCACCTTCTTACGGCCGTAGAGAAGCAGCTCTCGGAACCGCTCGGTCTCCTTTTCAAGGCTGCTGGTGGCAGCGGTCTGGCTGTCGGTGAGGAACGAGAGTTGGGCCTCACCCGACTCCTCCTCCTCCGCCTGCTCCACAGCCTCGTTGGTGAAATCGATCAGATTGGCTTCGTTGGGGGACTTCCCGGGAAGCCACACTGTCTTGTGGTCTCTTAACAAAAGTTCCGCAATGTCCGTTCCCACCACAGTCTGAGGAGGTGAGCAGAGGACAGGAAGGAAAGCAACAAGGGTTAACATGGACTCAGCTCCTGCAGGGCTAAGGTGAAGTCACAGCACCAGGCAGGCGAGGGTCCCAGGTCTCCCCAGGTGGTGCATGTCCAACCCCTGCTGGATACGGAGGTAGCACAGCAGACAGATCCCCAGACCCCCAGACTCCCAGGCAGGTTCACGATGCTGGCCAGGTCCCCACTTCCCCACAAAGCCCATGTGCACTCCAACCTCCTGAGGCAGCGCCTTCGTGGCACACTGCCCATGGCACGTGCATAAATCCAGCCCAGTTCCTTCAGAGGGGACTGAGGAGGCCCACAGCAAAGGCCAACAAAGGAAAGCTTCTAAAAGAAAAGACATACCCCATTCTGTCTGCATAACAGAACAATAAAATTCCAAAGAAGACTTGCAGACTCCTTGTCAATTAAATTTTCATTCTGGAAACACTTTGTAGCTTTGTTCTGTGCAAAATTAATCACATCCACTTTATGGGTGTCCTCTCTGGAAAAAGAACAGACACTCAGTGTGGCAGGAGCAACTGTGCCTGAGAGGCCAACCCATGTCTGACACTGGCTCCACCCCAGGAGACCTGCTGATGAGGACGTACTTGCCGAGAGGCCCTGGGAATGACCGCATCTCCTCCTGCTCAGGGGTGTGCTGCAACAAGGTCTGAAACAAGAGGGGGACAGGGAGCACAGCTTGCACAAGGCCAGGTGCACGGTAGTGCCCGACTGTGTCTGCCGGGCGGCTATAGATGAGTCGCAGACACTGAGCACACACCTGCACCCACAGGAGGCTGCGGGGCGGGCACGGGGCATGGAGGACCTGTTTTCAGCAGTGACTTACAAACTATCTTAAGCAGGGAGACCCAGTTTTTCCCCCAAAATTCTGTAACAGGTCCTGATGTATGCAGCAGAAGAGGCTGCTGGGGTTGCAGCTGGGATGCAGAACAGAGGCACAGCACCCCAAACCCCCATCTTGCCACAAGAATGTGAATGAAGTATTTCCACCCACTGGTATTAATGGACTGTTCCTCATTACGACATTATTGAAAAACACCAAGAGGGAAGCGGATTTGGCTCAAATGGCAGGGCATCCATCTACCACACGGGAGGTCCAAGGTTCAAACCCAGGGCTTCCTGACCCATGTGATGAGCTGGCCCATGCGCAGTGCTGATGCGTGCAAGGAGTGCCCTGCCATGCAGGGGTGACCCCCGCGTAGGGGAGCCCCACATGCAAGGAGTGTGCCCCTCAAGGAGAACCACGCCCACATGAAAAAAGCGCAGCCTGCCCAGGAGTGGCGCCGCACACAATGGAGAGCTGATGCAGTAAGATGGTGCAACAAAAAGAGACAAAGATTCCCAGTGCCACTGATAAGAATGCAGGCAGATGAAGAACAGCGGCAAATGGACAGAGAGAGCAGACAATGGGGGGGGGGAGGAGAAAAAGAAATAAAAACACCAAGAAAATGAACATGAATAGGATCTTCTACCCAAAATTTGAAAATAAAAAGAAAACAAAAATGCAATATATGTATATAAAACTGAATCTGACATACTACTTGGTGCAGGTGCTTAAAATGCGGATTTCTGGGAGGAAAAAGAGGTGATAGAACAAAATTTGGGAAATGAAGATTCCTGGGAACACAGCAAGTTTCAAAGTCTTGTTAAGAAACAATGACTCACGAGTTGAAGAAGATAAATCACAAAGCACAGAAAGACTGGGGGGCAGCTGGCACCACAAGGACAGGGGCTGTGGGAGCACTGAAGGGATGGGGATGGGGGAGGGGCTCCGTGGCTCCCAGCTGCCCGTACCTCCATGCTGTGGACCTCCACCAAGGCGGGCTGACCTTCCGAAGGCAGGTTTGGAATCACCTTGATGAGCTGCCCGCCAGGACCAAACCTGGCACAGATGTGAGGTACTGAGAACTTTTCAGGAGACGTTGGTCTTGATGGAGCTACAGTTAAAGTGAAAAAGAAACGTTCAGCTTGTGTTTTAATGCTTCTCAACGAGACCAAGAGCTTGGATTTTCAAGGTGCCCATACATCTGAAATCAGAGTTAGAAAGGTCACGTTTATCGTGGGAAATCGACTATCAACTGAAAAGCAAGAATTAACTTATCTGAGAGTAGAACTTCAATAAATCTCAGCAATATGCTTAAATCATTAAAAATGAGAACCATCCTAAAATGAAAAAGCACCTTGGAAAAAAAAACTGTAAAGCCCTTTGTGTCTGTGCATGTGGCTGCGCCTCCCACGGCTCGGTCCCCACTGGCAGCCCAGGGCCCAGAGCTTGTGCTCACAGACTTGGCCTCGGCTGTGACGGTCACGAAGCACCCCAGGAAAACGAGCAGGGGTGAAGCGCCTCCAATAGAAGGGAAGACAGGTTTTTATTTGAAATAGTACTTTAGCTTGAAAAGGAAACCCACTGATGTATTTTACAACTTTACACATTATTTTTGCAGTTTTTCAAAAAAGAGCATTTGAATGAACACTTTAGAAGGGAAGATGGAACATGGCCCTTTGTGAGGAGACTAGGACAGGAGTTTTGCAAGCAGAACAACAAGTTTCCTTCCCACACTGCTTACCCCCCAGACTGTGGGGGTGGATACATGAGGCCCGCCCAAGACCTGGGTGTGAGACCATACCCCGCGACACTCAACAGGCGTGCCTGACGCTGAGGCACAGCAGCTACTGGCCTGCAGAAAGGGAGGAGGACAGCCCATCACCCAGCAGGACGGTGAGCTGTGACGGGCTGTCTTCACTCTGCAGGGAGCCTCGGGCCAAGGCCGCTGCAGATGCAGGGCCTGGGACCGCCCTGTGCCCAACGCCCAGGCCTGCGCGGCGCCCTCCTGGCCCTGGAGCCCCATGCTGCCAACTGCGGTCTCCCCGCAGGCTCACTGACACGCACCTTGCTGCGCGGCAGGCCAGCCGGTGTCGGCGGCGTAGCCATACTCCGAGAAGCCCTGGGCAGGGCTGAAGTTGCCACCGTAAGTGCCGTAGGCGTAATCGCCCTGAAAGGAGCCTGGTGGGGCCGGGACTTCACAGGAGCTGGCAGGCATGTGGTGGCTTCTATAAATCCGACTCTTAAACACAAGCACAAAAGAGAAAGGAGAAGTCAGTTCTCCACGAACACCGGCAGAGAAAAACTGGCTCTAAAGAGAAACAGTTCCACACATTTCTTAATAAATAAAAATTTCTTAATAAATTCTTTTTTTTTTTAGGAGGTACAGGGGACTGAAGCTGGGACCTTGTATGTTGTAAGCAGGTGCTCAGTCACTGAGCAACACGAGTTTCCCAACTAATTTTTTTTTTCCCAACTAATTTTTAAAATAAATCTTCCCCAAGACCTTGCTCATATCAAACTTTCTGTTGAATGTCAGCTGCGTCTCGGCAAAGTTGTTAAATTTCAACTTAAATGAAGGATTATGTGGGTTCAGGCCTCACTTGAGAGGCACCAGGGCAGGGAGTGAGCGGGCCGAGGGAAGGGGCCTGGCGGGCACACCTGGTGGGAGTGGGAGCTGAAGCTGCTGCGGCGGCTCTGCAGGCTGCGGGTGCTGCGTAGACTGTGCGCTGAGTGCTCGCTGTGGACACTGCGCCTGTCCCCCTCGTCCCCATACGGGTCTCTGGGAGGCTCAGGGTCGTCATCGAAGCTCCCAGTGAAGCGCGGGTCGTACCTCCAGCGGCCCTCATCACTCTCAGGCCTAGAGGGACAGGCATCCGGCATGCTCCCGGGCAGTGGTGCGCAGCCAGAGCCCAGCAGGTGCCTGCTCCCAGTCCTCCCGCCATTCCTAAGCCTGCCCTTGCGGGTGCCCGCAACACAAATCCTGTTCTTGCAAAGCCGAAGCTGAGCTACCTTTAAGTCACGATTTTCCAAACCAAGAATCAGGCTCGGTTAACTTCCAGTTTTGGACATACAAACTACAATTCCCCTTTAGCGGGACTTATCCTTGGCTGCAGGGCGCAACTTCCCCATGCAGAGGCGACGACAAGAGAGAACTGGGATTCCCCGTTCTCCACAGCAGCCCAAGGGCTAGAAAAGACCAAGGGTCTGCTTCATCTTCCCTCTTCCGACACCGACTAGGAAACCGGTAGTTGCTCACCAGGAACCCAGAACTACCACCACTGTTGGACAAATGACAGACATGTGGAGTCACTACTCCTCTCTGCCACCAAGGGGCACCTGACCCACCTGTCGCCACCATAAGCAAAGAGTTCCTTCCTGTACGGGTCATCGTCTGCGCCATACCAGTACCTCCGGTCAGAGGAGCGCGGGTCCCTGAATCTAGAGTCATAGTGGTAACGATCCCAGCGACTTGGATCTGTGAGCCAGGAATCCATGGATTAGTACATGGGCCACGCCGTAGGCTAGTCACGCCCCGCCAAGGCCACGCTCGAGTCCTAACCCCCGTTCCACGGACATCCATCCAGCTGCACTCAGGACCTTTGAGGATGTGGTCAGCGAGCGGTGGGCCTTAGCCAGCATGACTGAAGCCTCGGATGCAGGTGTGGGAGACGGACGCCTGAGGAGGCAGTCTGAGCAGCAGGGCCAGCCGCCTGCCACCAGAGCACTGCAGACCTCAGGGAGCAGGGCCTGCCAGCACTGGGAGTTTTGACCTGAAGCCTCTGGAACTGAGAGACATCCAGCTCCTGTTACCAAAGGCCCCGTCTGTGGTGCTTTGTTGCAGTAGCCCAGGCAGACCAGGAAGTACACAAAGGAGAGGCCTCAGAATTTCACTGAAGGTACACAACCCCAGGACTGAAGAGTACTTCGAGGACCCCTAGAAAAGCCGAGATTTCTTCTAGAACATTCACACAACACTAGGGGATGCTAAGTATGAGTGGCTGGAGGATCTGCCATGTCTCATCTATATGGGTGAGATCTAACAGCCACTGGCTGTAGTTTCTTTCCATACACGGGTGTTGTTTTTTTAATTATTAAAAAGAAAAAAACACAAAAAAACGCTCCAGTTATCTTGGTTCCTAGCCACTCCTCACAGCTCATCCACAGCTGAGCATTACCGCTCTCCTCCCCTCAGCTGAGATATAAGGGTTCACGGCAACGTGAAGGGCTGCTTCTCCAGGGCCCAGGAGCACACCAGACCGTGTGGCCTGAGGCCAGGTGGGCACCACAGCAGAGGGGAGAAGGGCTGGCTGCGGGCACCGCCAGCTCTCCTGGGGACACCACTGCTACGCTGCACATGCTACGTCACAGAGGCACTGTCCTGTCCAGCAGAGCTGTCTGAGCAGATGGCCTTGTCCGATGTGGGGCCACTGGCCACATGTGGCTTCTGAGCACTTAAAACACACCAGTGAGGCTGAGTGGCCAATGTTCAATTTTATTCTACTTTAATTGGTTTACATTTAAACAGTCACATGAAACCACTGGCTCCAGTGCTGGGAAGGGTGGCTCTAGAACTGACAATTAGCTCTGTTTTGCTAGAAAATCAATGAAACCTACTAATATGATAAAGGTTCATGGTGCTATGACCAAGATTTAATTCCTCAATGAAAATAATTACTGTAGTTATTTCAAAATGCTGATGACTTGTGACTACTTTGGCATTTAGATAATGACGTAAAGAAGGGACCAAGAAGGAAGTGGTTGTGGCTCAAATGATAGAGCATCCGCCTACCACATGGAGGGTCCAAGTGTTTAATATCCAAGGCCTCCGGACCCGTGTGGTGAGCTGGCCTATGTGCAGTGCTGCCATGCACAAGGAGTGCTGTGCCACACAGGGTGCCCCTGTTTAGGGTAGTCCCACACACAAGGAGTGTGCCCCATAAGGAGAGGCGCCCCAGCGCGAAAAAAAGTACAGCCCACCCCAGGAGTAGCACTGCACACACGAAGAGCTGATGCAGCAAGATGACGCAACAAAAAGAAACACAGATTCCCAGTGCCACTTACAAGAATGCAAGCGGACACAGAAGAACGCACAGCGAATGGACACAAAGAGCAGACAACAGAGGGGAAGGGGAGAGAAATAAATATATCTTTAAAAAAAAAAAGGAAGGGACCAAGGAAAGGGAAGTTCCCTAAACAGTCTCAGCTCTGCTCCGCGCAGGCGGCTCACACGCCGACACCTGCCAGCCGCTGGCCTTTTTACAGTTCTAGACATACCTCCGTAATCGTACTGGCTGGAGTAATAATTTGCATAGTAGTCACTCTGACTGCTCCATCCACCTTTGGCGTTATAATATCCATCAGGAAACGCTTGCCTGAAGAAAACAAGGTGCTGTTAACAAACGGATAACCCAGGTCTTGCCAATCCAAGCGTACCCACAGATGCAGGTCCTCACCCAAGCATTTTGGCCATGAAATGTCTGACTGGAAGACCCCAAAATGTAACAAAGAGGAGATTAGCGACCGCCCCACCATTTGGCCAATTACAGCGTAATAACTATCTATGAACTGTTTAACATGAGACTGGACCTTCTTTGCACTCTTAGTGCGTATCCCATAAAGGTCAATGCTAAAGTAGACCCTAAAGCGCTGGACATCATGCTTAGGAGAGCCAAGCACGACGAACACTGAAGCCCACCAGAAGTAGAAACCCAGCCTTTCACAGTCCCAGCAGGCTGCTGGGCTATGCGTCTGTTCCCTGCACCCCTCTCCAAAGCCGCTCCGGCTCCTTGGAGGGCGGGGACAGTGACAGCCCGGGCACTGCTGGGCCCCGGAGCCCAACATGGTGTCACACACAGGATAGGAGAAGACTTAATGTCAGCTCAATAAATGAAAAGCTGAGCATTGTCAACAGAGACCAGACTATTTGGTAGAGTTGATACCTAAAAGGGCAGGAGGGTATTTGTTTTTATCAGCAAGCTCTGCCCATCATTTTATCTTTCAAATGCAAGTTTTCTCCTGCCCCTTCAGGAAGGGCCAAGCAGCTCTCAGCTCCCTTGGCCAGACACTAGCTGCCTGGCCAGCCAGCGGGGCCTGCCACCCAGCAGGCAGCAGGACCTGCACCCATGCCTGACCTACACACCATGCCTGCTGGTGACGCAACACCTGCGGGCTCTGAAGGCCTGGAAGGTCACCAGGTGAGGTCACATTAGTCTCTGCAGAGGGAAAATTCCCACATACGCCATAGGGGAGGGGGCCTGGGCATGGAAAACAATCTATCCTAAAAACCAGACTGTTGTGCCAACCCCGTCTGTCAGGGAAGACCCCATCGTAAATATAAAAGGTTTCCACCTCAAGTGGTTTCTACGATTGTTTCATCGCTGAGCCTGGGAATGGCAAGCTAACACTTAAGGTCAGTGTGAGGACACACGCACACACTCAACATGTACCCTCTCACACACACCCCACCGTAGCAGGGAAGGAGAAAGTAGAGACTCCTCTCTGGAGCTGTCCCAGTGGGGTAACTGCACCCAGGGATCAAAGCAGCTGAAGGAAGGAACTGCAGCTAGTTACAAAACCCCACCCACAGCGCCTAGCCGAGCCGGCGGGTGGCCTTCGCAGTATCAGGTGCCATCTTTGGCCTCCTGATATTAATTCCGACCTTCAGCTGCAGATCGGCAAGGAAGAAACTGGAATGGCTAGAAGAGTGCCTTGGGCCCTGCCCTCCTCCGGGCTCCTGCGTCACAGGGACTCAAGATGCCAAGTGCCCGTGGCTTTGAGTCTGAACTTCACACCCAGCTTCCCAGCTGGTGTGGTGCTCTAAGCAGTTATTCCTACAACACTGGGAACGTCCTGACATTGGAGTTTCTTGAGAGACAGAGACCTCACGGCACCTGGAGATTCAGGAAGAATGCTCGGCTATGCACACGTTCAGCGTGCACCCCTGACGAGACACACCATGCCAACTCCCTGGGGAAGCTCGGCAAGGACAAAGCTGTTTGCCGTTGGGTGTGCCACTCGAGTCAGAGCCACAGAAGGAGCAGGCGGTCCTGGGGGGGAAGCATGCGTGCCAGGGCTCCTGTTGCTGGGGTGTCTCTGCACCATGATGGGGAGCGGCGGCACACCGGGCTTTTTCCACCATTTAATGGCAAGCCTGCGGGCAGAGGCGCTGCCTGGCAGGCGGAGCTGAGGATGGCAGCTCCCTTCCAACTCTCCCACTTTCTCTGAGGGGAAGTGAAGAGCAAAACGAGTTTTCCCCCTCCAGGAGCGCAGGACAACTCTGACCTGGCTTAAACTCTTGCTCAGCTCAACATGTGACATCAACAGTTTTCTCTAAATCCCTTTTCACAAGACCTGCTGGTTGGTGTGAGAAACAGGACAGCTGGCTCCCTTGAATTCCCACTGGAGGCCACATCGCGGGCCTGGTCGGCCTGCACACCCTGACTTCCTGGCCTCAGAGAATCTCCTCCCCACAGCCAGTCCTCCCAGGCACGGGCCAAGGCAGGGGAGGAGCCCACGCCAGTCAATGGCTGCCACAGGCTGATCACTGGACATTTCACAGCAAACTGCCTGCCACAGCAGCAGGTGCATCTGGATGGAGCCGCTGCTTTCTCCAGTAAAGTGCAAAAGCACGCCGCCGCTCCTGTGCACCCCTGTGTGGGGTCTACCTAGACCTGGGGCTGAGTCCAACGCTCATCTGAACGGCACAGCAACCAATACCTGTGGCAGTGTGTTAGCTCAATTTTAAAACGTGGCCTGCAGCTAAGCACACTACCAAAACTTACACATACGTTCACTAGGTTTGAATAACTTTTTTTAAAAAATACGGTGCTTTTCAAATCACCAAGTTACCACCACAGCTGGCAATAGAGAAACCCATGTGCCTGTAAGAAAGCAACAGCAGAGGTGGGACAAAGCACCAACCGGGGAGGCGGGCGGTCTGAGCTGTGACTTGCTCGGGAGCTGGGCCGCTCTGGCTCAGGATAGCGGTAGTTCTCGGCGTAGGCGGATGCAGAACCATCATAGGGCCGGTACCGAGGCTCGTACAGGCCGTAGACATCCTGCTGGAGGGAGAGTTTGTGCACTGTTAGACACCCATCAAGAGCAAACCTACCAAGCAGCTAGCCCGAGCACAAAGCACGAGAGACGGCCACTCTGCAACCTGGGGTCTCCTCTGGGTGAATACAACACAGACCCTACAAAGCGAAGCCCCTGTCACCAGGCAGGCAGTGAGGTCTTCCCACAACAATCCGCGGCCCTGCCCTGCACAGGAGAGCCCTGGAACTGTCCGACTGCAGCGTCAGCAGGCAGCAGGCAACGGCTGTGGCCCCTTCACGGGGCACTGTGAGGCTTTTACTGCTGATCCCTCAAATGTGCAGGTGCCAAGAGCTGAGTCACTGGTATATCTCACTTCAGACACCACCTCAGTCGTGGAAAGGGACTTCTACTGACCAGGACTGAGCTGAAATGTGCCAAAGCTCCGGCTGCCTCAACCTGGTAACCACAGCTCACTCTCAGGAGGCTTTCACCCCACCACAGCCCTACTGACCTCAGCAGGGCAGCCGGAGCACACGGGCTCAGGGGCAGGCAGAGGGCAAGGGGGCCCAGGCACGAGTGAGAGTACGCTCTTCTGGGCCTAAAAGCTGATGCTCTGCCATTACCTGAACGTGAAATCAAATAAAAACCTAACTATTCTTGACCACTGCTAGAGACCACAACAGTAAAATGAAAAGGCAGAAGAAAACACCCTCAGATAGAATAGGTAAGCCCAGGCTCAAAAGCTCAAAAATGGAATGTGCCGGAAAGGAAGGAGCTGTGGGAAGGAGTGGGGTGGCCATGCCGCCGTGTTCATTTGTTGTCCTGTGCCCACACCAGGGCTCCTGCTCCTTCTAAGGAAATAAAACCCCCAGACCGCTTTCAGAACTCAGACCCGCGGACCCCGGCAGCGCGATGTGCGACCTCTGCTGGCGTGGACGGTGTCGGTGTCGGTGTCGGTGCGGGCCTCCCTCCCCTGGCAGCGGGTCCCATCCCCGACCCCAGGCAGCCCCTGCACTTGGCCGGATCCCGCAGCCCTGTGGACTGTGGACACAGCAGGACAGTGGTTTTCAAACTTCACATTCCTCCACCTTTTGACCTTGGGTGACAGAGGACCAGAGAACAATCAGCACAACCCCTGGACTGTCCTTTCAAACTACAGCCAGATCAAACAGGACAGAGTTTAAACAGCGTTCGTGAGCTGCATCAAGTGAGAAAGGGCATTCAAGTTTCCACTAGGCTTCCTGACTCACCACGTACTTGAGAAAGCGTACCGAACTCATTTCTCTTAGCTGTTTCACTGGGATTCTTCCTCTACGTATTTCTATTCTGAAGAAGGGTTTTAAGACTCTACAGTTCCTCATGTTGCTTCTTATGCTAGCTTTTGATGTAAAACCACACAAAAGCACCAGAAGGATACGCCAGTATCCCGAGTGTGCGAGCGTAAGCTCTGCTTTTGGCAGCAAGCCGACTGGTATTCCAGAAGTGAGGCTCTTATCACCTCACCTGGGGGTGCTGGGTTAGACACAGAGGAAGCAGGCAGCGTAAGCAAGTCAACACGCCCTGTGGGACGTCAACCTCCAGGGGCGGTCGTGCCAGCAGAGCAGGCTCTGTGGCCAGAGGGCACTCTTGTCATGAAGTACTGCCCAGAGCTGGTGTGCTACGAGGCACAGTGCTGCAGGACTGCGGATTCCTCTAGAACAAAATGGAACACACCAAAGAACGCAAGGAGAGGGAAGCGGGCTAAACACCAGGAAAACTCTACTCTACCTGGTAATAGAGGGATGCCGTCCCTGGATCCGACAGGTACAGCGAAGGGTACTGAGCTGTGTACGCATCGTAGAGGGGCCTATAATAGTAGTAGGACAGGTCCTGGGGTGGGTGGCCCAGCGCACTTGAAGGTGTCAGGTGCTGCCACGGCTGCTCTGACCGCCCAGCGGCCTGGCTCGAGCCAGTTGACACGACCGATGCGCTAGATGACCGAGGAGGCCGAGACAGCAGCTGCTGACTGGTGTCGGCCGGGGCTGGGCTTGCTGGCGGCCGGGCCGAGCTCTGGGACTGTCCTTGTGCTGGTGGACTTGCTGGGTCTGAAGCTTCCGAGCACGTGGCTTGGGGCACGTGCGGGGCCGAAGCCTGCTGCTGAAGAGGCTCTGAGTCTTGCCGGGCCCTCTCGAGGCCCTTCTGATCCTGCATGTCTTTTGTCACCTGTGGGTAGAAATGGCCCGGGTCATGCACCCCAGGCCCCGCTTGTCTGGGGTGACCAGTGACGGTCTGGTGAGTGGCAGCTGGGCCATCAGAATGGGGTGGGCTATACATTCTTACAGGATTCTCCAAAGTCTGATTTGATAAAAAGTCTATAGCTCCAGAAATCTCTTCCCGAGTGCCGGAGTGGCTTGCCTTATCGACAGGCACAGAGGCAGTATTCACGGGCGGCACTAGCACTACCCCTGTGCCTCCAGCAGGGCTGGTGACAAACTCAGGAAGAATGTTCTCCGCACTGTGACTCTTCTGACTCTTTGGCACCAAGTTCACTGGAACCGGGTGAGACGGTGGTTGAACCAGCAGACTGGCAGGCTGATTAGAAACCACTTCAGAAGTACCAGAAGCTTGAGGAAAATTACTTTGAGCAAGAGTACTGGACAAAGGCAAACTGATGAGTGGGCCAGCTGGATTCCCAGACAAAGGTGCTTTCTCCCCAGGGTCACCACCGGGGGCCCGACCACTCAGCGTAGGGTTGTCCCCCCCAACCAGAACATCTTTCCAGGACCGACTCTTCTCGTTATGATGTGACAAGGACATAGAAAAGTTAATGGGCTGAGCCAAATTATAGCTTTGATCAGGCTGGGCAATCAGGACTGGTTGATTTTGCAGAGACTCAGTAGGCGGTGAGGACAATAAACTTGCATAACCAGAACTTGCCTGAGACTGAAGGGCCTCCTCTTCGCCCAGCTTGGGAGGATTCTCGAGATTTTCAGAAGCACCAAGGCCATCCTGGTTCTGAAGAGGGGGCACGGAGCCTGGCTTCTGCAGCTGGTGACTGGACGCTCCCTCATCTGGAGGCTGAATCACTTCAGAGGGCTGAGGTTTCGCAGGTACATAAAGCGCAGGAGCAGCTGGGGCGAGAAGGACGTTGCCTCCGAAATCAGGCAGCTCGTTCTGCGCCCACAGAGTCGTGGCTGGGCTCTCACACTTCGCAGCCCCCTGGGCCCGGGCAGGGGGCCTCTTCTCAGGCGCTGGAAGCACAGTTTCCAGAGGTGGGCCTGCAGTGTGCAGAGCCGCGGCAGGAGGCAGAGCACACAGCTGGGGCGTGAAGAGGGTCTCCATGTTGTCTGGGGGCTGCTCCAGGTTACCGGGGGAGGCATCAGGCGGCACGGCAACTGGTTTTCGCTTCTTCTGCCGGGCGCGGGTCCCCCTCACTTCGCCCACCACATTGGCACGATCTGCCTCAATTGGTTTTACTCCAACTAAGTGGGATTTCACTGGTTCGAAAGAACTATTTGCACTGGTCTGGAATATTCCAATGGGTTTCGGAGGGCTTGGGGTCGAGGGCTGGGACAGGCAATGGCGGTAATTAGGGCTCGCTGTGGTCTCATCTGCCTCGCCTCCTATAGGAGAAGAATCGATCTGCTTAAAAAAACTACCTGAAACGTCTTCTTCAGGTTTTCCCACTTCTTGCTGAATAAACGTGCCAAGCAATTCTTGGGGTCTGGTTGAACTTGAAAGACCCCTGTGGTTTTTACTACCGTAGCTGGATGACACACTATCGGACCGCACAGGCTGTGGCGCCACGTCGGGGGCCTCGAGGTTTGTGCCGCCCCCTCCGGCCAGGTTCCCGGCACCATGCTTGGCAGCAGGCAGCCCGGGTTCTGGCCCAGATCTGAACGGCTCGCTCAGGGAGGAAGAGTTCACACCCAGGGGTTCACTTGGCAGAACCTCCTGGTTCTGAAGAAATTCTAAGTTCTCGATGTTCTCATGGTGGGGGCCGATGGCATCATGCACCCCTGCACTAGCCGTGTCCCCCCACATATCGACAGCAGCGTTTTTAGGGACTTGTCTGTCATGGCGGCTCCCTGCAGGCTGAGGAAAATATGGTTGCATGTCCCCTCCCTGCTGCGTGGCCTCGCTGCTGGAACCTTTAAGAAGGGCCTGGTAAATGCCACCTGCTCCCACGGGTGGAGGTGGCAGGGGATGGCCAACTCCAAGGCTGGGCGGGAAGGCTTCAAAGTCAGATTTACTGGCCAAGCCTGTCTTTTCTGATGGAAGAGTCTCCTCATTTTCTGTCTCCCCACCTTGGAAAAACACTGACAGGGATCCTAACCCCGCCTCCGGCTGGGCACAGCTGGCCCCGGCCCCCAGGGGGTAGTGCAAATGGTTTTCTGGGCTATTTCCCTGAGCAAGGGCAGTCACAGGAGCGGGCTCGGGCAAGTGCTCCTGGTTCACTCCTGGATTCTGCCTCAACTCCTGGCCTGCCCATGGGTTACCAACTGTGGGAGTCTGTCCAAATGGGTTGTCAGGCTCGAAGCCCTTCGCCAAGTGGCTTCCGCTTTGCAGGTAGGTTGCCTCGTTTCTCTCGTCACTGGCCCAGGGTCCTGGTAAAGAAACTAGGGGGTTGTGCTGCTGGTAGCCAGGAGTCTGATGCACGGCGGGCTGAGGGGGAACGTGAGGAATGCCAGGTGCGAGGGGCACTGCGTTTTGAACAGCTCCGTCCGGGCAGGGTGGGTACTGCTGCCCAGAGGGCTGTGGACTTCCCTGAACTGGCCCCCACAGGTCTGGCATTTGCTGATGAGGCTGAGGGAAGAACGAGGAGGCTGCTGGAGCCGCAGCGCCTCTGGGTGGGTGCTGCCTCCTGAGGGGCCCATCAGGCCCGGGCATACCCCCGTGAGGATGGCCGCCATGAGAACCATCAGGACCCACTCCTGGAATGTGCTGAACAGGATGCGGCGTCGGCTGCACGTCTGGCCCTGAGCTGGGACCTGTGTCTGAGTTGCTGTTCCTCACAGGCCAGGGTGGACTGGCATCCGGTCTAGGCTGTGAAAAAGGTCTCGGCAAAGGCTCACGTGGTCCTCGAGAGGGATCCCTGGCATCTGTGTGAGGCGCAGGCAGACCTGGGTGCTGAGAAAGTGCTGGGCCTTGCATAATGGGTGGGCTGCTTTTGGACAAACCACCTAGCGATGTATTTTGGAGCACCTGCCTGCTGAAAGCAAATGGATCTGTCACTGGCTGCAACGGGCCAGTTACAGGAGCCACAGGTGTGCTGCCGTTCACCCGTCTTCTATAGGTGCTGTTAGACCAAAACACGTTCTGAGGATTTCCCACTGGGGGTGGTCCAACCACTCCTGATGGTGCGGCCTGGGGTGGTGGCTGCATGATTTACTTCTTGCAAAATGAGATGCTGCTCACAGAAAGAAGCAGGATTCAGGTTTTCCTTAATTTGAACTTAAAAAAAGAAGAAAAAAAAGGAAAAATTAGCATAAAGCCCATATATTCAAAGTCCCACCTGCAATGAGAAAAATTAAGAAAAAAGAAAGACTTAAAACAGTTCTGAGTCATTTAAAGGTTGAGGGAAACAGCCACGCACAAAGCATCTCCCCACTAACTCTAGCAGAGGACGTCTGTCCTTGAGTTGTCCCAGGGAGCACAGCGAGGGAGGAGGCAGGATGAGAACGAGGGTGGGGAAGCAAAAGCTGGCCAGGCCACGGGGTGGCTGAGGGACTTGGACAAGTCACTGTCCCTCTGTGGGATTTAGCGATGCAACCCTTCCAGGTCCCTCCGTGGCGCACCCTCACCAACACAACAGGGGGAAAGCCGAGCCTGACGACAGGCTAGTGCACGACCACATATACAGAGCTCCATGAATCTCCCTGCAAATGTTCACCAGAGCCAGAAAGATCCAGCTCCTCTAGTAAGATAGAAACATTGCATATCACGCTTTTCAGTTTAATTTTAAATCTTTGAAGGGAAACAAAAGCTTAAAACTCACTCTTCCATGTTCTTTAATGAAACAACATTATAGAACACAAACTAATGAAAGCTGCAAAATACATATCTGGAATAAAATGCCTTCTATCCCACCATGCGAAATGTCTCTTTTTTGAGCGGTGACTAGTTTAAGGTTTGAAAACTCCACTAGCAAAATAAAGTTGTCCCTGACCACAGAAGTTGTAATAATTATACTTGGAATGAAAATCCCAAGTAAACTTAGAGCAGCTTTGAAACTGACTGACTCGCAGCATAATTCACAATGGCCATAAAGCTGAGGCCACCCAAGTACCTGTTAACAGATGAACGGCCAACAGAATATGATACACGCAATGCACTATTTTCAGCCTTAACAAGAAGTGAAGTGCTGGTTCACGCTATGCATGTGAACAAATAAGTCGGACACAACGGAAAACTATGATATGATTTCTCTTATATTTCTAAGTATTCCAACTGAGAGCCAGCAAATTCATAGAAGCAGAAAGCAGAACAGTGCTTATCAGGGATGGCAGGAGGGGGAATGGGTAGATGCTATGTGAGTGTAAGTTTGAGTTTGGAATAATGAAAAGTCTGCAAATGGCCAGGGAAGTTACACATACTGCCACTGTACTTGATGTCAAAGAACTGTTCACTTCTAACAGTTAAAATGATTTTTGTTATGTACACTTTACAATTAAAAATAAATAAAATTAATTTTTTAAAAAACCAACTGCCTGAGGTGATGTTAAAAATTTTACATTAGGTCAAATGCCAACAGAACTTTTATAAAAAACAAAGGGGCAAAATCCTCATTATAGCGTTTGTTGTTTGTTTCATAAAATGCAACAAGAGCAATCTCCAACAGTGAACCTATACTTTTAAGGCAAGTCCAAGTACTCTATCTTTAAAAAGTCCTTTTTTAATATCAGTCCTTTGCCTCCCTAAGTACCACCCACACAAGCCATCAAAGAGAAAAGCAAGCACCAAGGAGGAACTTGCAGGAAGGACCCAGGCGTTTAAACTACACAATTTTGCAGATATATGCTTTCTTATCCTTCTGGTATCAGATAAAGGAAGAAAACCTTTATGAGGGTTATTTTTAGTGAAGCTATTTCCAAATGAAGGTTCCTATCCCTACCTGAGGACTCACTGCAGGAACATGCTAACTGGCTACCATCACAGCCCAGGCATGCCCCATTTCAGGCCACCACGGGATTCTCCCCCACTGCCAAGCACCCTAAAATCCACTCGCTTGCACTGGGTTCTATTAAGAATGGTATCGGAGGCCTTCTTGTGGTCTTACCTGACATTTCAAAACAAAGAGCTCGGTTTCACCAGGATCTGAAGTGGGGCAAGCAGAGCCCTGCCCTGAAACCTGCTCCCTGGCATCCTGCTCCACTCCGGGACTGGCTACAGCAGCACGGCTGGATACAGCGGACGTCTCCGCCCATGCCAACTGTCAGGAAAAGCTGCCGGACACTTCCCTAGAAGCACGGCCACCAGGAGAAATGGAGGCCTCCAAGGAAGCCATGCAGGATGTGGCCTGCCTCCTGGGAAGCTTCGGTGGAGGACTCTCCACCATTCCAAGTAGCTTTTTAAAAATTTGAAGACAACGACCACAGAGGAGTGTAGGATTTGTTCATCCAGGTGTCTCCAGGAGAAATGGCTCACAAGACTGGGAGTCACGCTGAGGGACTTGGGGTATGTTGCTACTCTTTTGGAGACTCAGTTTCTTCAATTATAAAATGAAAGAATCAGCGAGGATTTTCCTAAAGTCTGTTCTGGGTTCAATCTTCTAAGATTCTATTTGCAGTGGACTCTGGGATGCCCTAATTCCAACTGCTGTTTAATAGTTAAATCTTAACAGAATCTAAATTTCACAGGTTTCTTGTAGAAACTTTGTTAAAATTACTTTTTTTTTCACTCTACTAAACTAAAAACTGTTTCATAAACAAACACTATCACTTAACTACAAAGTAGCATCCTTTCCCCCAGCCCCCAATGGAGAGATTTTTTTTTTAAAGCAATATGGCAATTTCAATTGGAACAATCTTGTAACTTGCACATACCTTTGCTCCTTGTTCTCTACTCACCAGCAGAAAAACAATGTAATTGCATATCATTTATATCGTGACTATAGGGAATTTTATTTATTCTGTAGAATAACTCATTCTGTAGCCTCTAGTCATCCAACTTTGAATAAGGCGGCTGTTTCAAAGAGACCAGCTTTCTTGAAGATACATCATTCATAAACCTAGCTCTTCAATTAAAGACTGCCTTGTATCTATGTGACATACGTAAGCACAACTTGTTTTCAATATAAATTTCTGGCTAGTGAACTGAGATATGTGAAACACCCAGCGCCACTGCCCTCAAGCTGCCACAGAATCTTTCGGAGGCTGACTACCAAAGGGACACCATCATTAGACTACTGGATACTTGGACAAGTGGCAGACTCAAAAATAACATAAATTCCGGATCGACATGTTTAGATGCCCCAAAGGACACCCTGACATCCATGAACGATGTTTATAGAAGAAAAGGCTGTATTAAAATTGACACACTATCTTAAAGAAAACTTGCTATGCAAATTTGAGAATTGCTCATTAAGGTAAAGGAGCCCAAGAAAGAAGAAAGAAAAACTATTTTGTCTTTTGTCTTATCAGAATCCTAAGAAAGGACAGAGTTAAGAAAGGAGGGAGAGAGGAAAGGAAGGAGAAAGGAAAGGAAAGGAAAAAAGAGAAAAGAGCAGGGAAGCTGTATAAACTTGCAAAATTATCCATCTAGGGACGACTGTGATCTCTCAAACTAGTGAGAGCGGGTAAAAACCACCTCTGGTTAACACCTGTATCACACATACTCAAAAGGAAATCCCAGTAAACAATCTATGCCCAATCTACAAGTCATTTAAAGTGTTAAGTGAAGCAACAAACGCTGAGATTAAAATGGCTTCGATGTCTGACTTACACATGCCCTCCCCATAAAAAACGTAGGCATCTTGCTCTGTTGCAACATGCTGCCCACACTGTCAAGAAATTATAAACGGCTACAACAGTGCTGCTTCGTGGTTCAAACGGACACACCTCGGCACCAGCACTGCAAACCCAGGAGGGCAAAACATCTTCAGAGCCTATTTAAAGCCAAAGATACACTAACTACTAAATAAATTTCTTAAGCGTTTCTACTTTTTTAAAAGTTGCAGGTTTCCTACGGGATGTCTGGTTTACTTTCCAGCAATTCTGACAGGAGCTACATAGAGGCCACCGTCGCTAAGACAACCGTCAAGACTGCTGAGCTGACAAGCACTGGCCCAAAACCCGGTAGTACAACTGAGTTCCACGTCAGTCTGTGACGGGGCCTCTGCAAGGCCGTGCCCTCCAGCTCCCTCGGGAGGGAAGAGTGTCAACACAGGTGCAGAGGGCCGAGGCCGGGCGCCACGGGCACCTGCGCGGGGCACCTGACCCAGCGGCTGCCCCCGGGAAGGGCCTCGCCCGCGACCGAACGTCGCCGGGCCGCTCGGCCTCGCCGCCGCCCCGGCAGGCCTAGCCCCGCGGAGCCCCGGGACCCTCGCCCGACCCGCTCCCCCGGCGGCCGCCGGCTCGGGCCCCTCCGCCGGGCGCCTCCCCTCAGCCCGGCCCGGCCCCGCCGCTCCGCAGCCCCGCGCCGGCCCGCGGGCCGCCGTCCGCCCTACCCGCGCCTGCCGCCTCACCCGCTCCGCGCAGGACCGCCGGGGCCCGCGCCTCAGCAGCCCCGAGGGCCGGGCCCTCAGCAGCCGCGGGGCAAAGTCCCCTAGGCGGTTGCCACCGGCGCAGACACGGCAGCCGCAGCAGCCATCTTGGCACATCCGGCTCCGGCCGCCGCGACCGCCGCGTCGCCGACGTGTCCCGCACCACGTCACGCGCACCACGCCCTCGCCCCGCCCCCCTGCCTGCCCCGCCCCCGCCGCCAGCTGACCCCCACCGCCGAACCCTCCGCGCGGCTCTTCGCCCCGCCCCATTCTTTCGTCCTCCGACGTCACACCGCCCCGCCCTTCACCTTACACCCGTCTGTCAAAGCCCCGCACCCTTCACCCGCCCCCGTCGTCACGCCGCCCCGCCCCTCGCCTTGGACCCGTCTGCCACCGCCCCGCCCCTTCGCTCGCCCCCGTCGTCACGCCGTCACGCCCCTCGCCTTGGACCAGTCCCTCGCCGCCCCGCCCCTCGTCTTGGACCCGCCCCTCGTCTTGGACCCGCCCCTCGCCGCCCCGCCCTCGGCCCCGCCCCCGCTGCCAGGTCGCCCCGCCCCCGCCGCCGGGCCGCCCCGCCCCTCGCCCCTCTGGTCCTTCGCTCTGCTCCTCGCCCACCTGCCCGCGCCGGGAGGGTCGGGGCTGCCCCGGGACGTCGTCCGGCTCCGCCTGCTCTTTCGTCGAGGCTTTCGTCCCTTTAAGGTGAGCGAAGAGACCCCAAGGAGCGAGTCATCCCGGAACGACCGACACCAGTAGGTTCACCGAGAACGGCTCCTCCCGACCAACCCGAGAACCTCGGTGGGGGCCATGACGCAGGCGCGTTCCTTCGAGTCTTCCGTTAGAATCGAACGCTCGGACCGTCGGGAAGGAAACGCGCATGCGCCGCACCCGCCGCGCTCCTGGGACAATTGAAGGCGGCGGCGTCCGTCGCACATGCGCACTGCGCCGGTGGGCGCGCGTTAGTTACCTGTTACCGTGGTTCCGGGCTTCCAGTCCCTGTGTCGGCCTGGGAAGTTCGTCAAACAACTAACTTTTGTAAAGCGTCTTGCGGTTGACTAAACGCATTCCCATGCGGCACTTCATTTGTCCCTCAAAATCCTGGAATCCACCCCCCCACCCCCCACCCCCCGCTTACAGACACCCTGCAGTCTTCTCAAACGCAGCGGGTCCCATCGGAGCCCCCGGCTTCCCGACGCACCCCACCAGCCTCCTTGCTCTCCCTCAGTCACAACGAGGCGTCCCTAAACTGTCCCGCCGGCCTCCTCGCTCGGTCTCCCAGCCACTACCTCTGCTCATGTTCCCCGCCCCCCATCTGTCTACTTACCTCCCCACCTGCAGCCTTCAGGTCGGGCCAGACCAGCCCGCCGGCTGCCTCCCTGTGCCCCTCACCCAGGGCGGCCCCTTCCAGGCCTTCCCCTCACTCCCACCACCTCCCCTGCAGCCTTCCAGTGGCCTGGCCCTTCCAAAGCGAGGAGCGGCCCTCCGTGCCCCCACACGGCCTCAGGCACGCCCCAGTCACGCCCCCGCCACCCGCGGTTTCGCCATCACCTGTGCCCTACAGCAGAGCACAGTGAGGAGGCTGCCTCCCAACACTTCCCGAGTGTCTGACCAAGTGTTTGTGTTGAACGGGCACAGAGGGCTCAAGCCACCCCGGGGGTAGCCAGTGCCCAGGCAAACAGCAAGGGCAGTACCCAGCGCCCATCCCCAGTGCCGACAGGCCGGGTACCCCTGTGGCCTCCCGCGTTGTGTCTTGGTGAAGAGATGAGAATTGCAATTCGTATCCTCACTTCCCAGCTGAGGAAACGCAGGCTTGGCGCGTGCGACACGGCCAACCCGGCCCACTCACCTGCACACCTGCCCGTCCGGGCTTGTACCCTCCTCCGTGCAGAGGGCAGGAAGGGCGGCCAGCTTGCCCATCCAAATGCATCACCCTGCAGCCGTCCTCCCTGGTGGTGGTGGCAGCCGAGCCCCCCTCACCCCGGGCAGGAAGGCGCCTCGTTGCAGGTGTGACCCCGAGGCGGCGGGAGCAGGGAGGAGTATGCCCAGTGGCAGGGCTGGCGAGGGAGCCGCCACGCTGTCAGAGCCCTGGGCGGGTGCGGGCAGGGCTTCCGCCCACCTGACGTGGCGCCACGGGCCACTCTGCTAAACTAACATTTGCCTTTCAGGAATCAGCCCCCACCTGTTTCAACACAGAGTCAGGGAGCTCGTGGGAGGACCCGGTCCTGGCCCACAGCAACGTCCGGGAAGGGAAACCACCTCCCCGCAGCTGTCGACCCCGCGGTAACCAGAGCTCGGTCAGTAGCTGACAGCTCCCCTCATTCAACTTAGGGCCGCCCGGGGAAGGCCAAGTGTGCCCTTAACCCATCACCCGGGAGGCTCCACTTCAGTCAGCCGCCCCCAGCCTCCCAGCAGGGCACACCTGAGGGCTGCCCTTGTCCGTGGGACGCTTCTCGCTCCCCCGCCTGCCTTCATGTCGGCAGGGTCTCCCCTGCCGTAGCGGTTCCGTGCTGGTTGGGGCGCCTTGGACTCTTCCTCTACTGAGCCCCAGAGCGCTCTCCTCTGCTCTCGGGTTGGTGGAGAGCCCAAGAGCAGGGGCCTCTGTTGTCCAGCTGCGTCCCCCCGGTCCCCGGCCTCCACATGGCCTTCTCCACCCTGCTCCATCGGGGCCCCGTCCTAGCCAGCACACCTTCACAGACCCTGTTTCATGGGGTCGGGGGTGAGGACTTGGATTTCTCTTCTGGGGAGACACAGTTCCACCCTGACAGCTGGTCTAGGCAGTGGTTGGCTCCTGCTGTGTCCAGCTGACCTGTGAGACCCCCGAGACCCCTGAGGCCACCCCCAGAAGAGGGAGTGGTGGACAGGCACCCCTGTAGCCCCTGCCTCCTCCAAGAGCTTCCTGGTGCCATCCCACGGGACGGCCTGGACCAAGTCCAGGAGCTAGGCCAAGCCCCTCTCGGCCAGCCAGGCTCCGTGTCCCTGTCCTCAGCACGAATGTGGAGCTGCCTTTGCATCTCCAGGGTCTCCAGAGGGGGCTTGAATGCGCCTGAGTCACCACGCCAGGTACCAACCCCAGAAGGCAGGAGGTGGGCTGCACGAGGTGGGTGTTGAGGTCACACAGCCTGGGGGCCACAGGTGACGGTATGGCCAGAAGAACTCCGTAACATCCGCCCGCCGCAGCAGGCCTGGGAGGACCCGGGAGCCCTCCACACAGCCCCCCTCACGCCAGGCACTGCCACCAGGGCTGGGTACCACGGGGGGACACAGGCGCCACCCCCACCCCGAGGAGAGGGTGGTCTTGGGCTGGGGTGGACAGCAGGCAGCTGCAAGTGGGTGCAGTGCAGGGCAGGGGGCGGGGAGTGCCTGCTGGACCCCACCTGCTGAGGGAGTGGGGCTGGAGAGGGCTGAGAGCAGCCTCCGTGCACTTGAAGGGGCCAAAATACAGAAACGGGGCGATGGTGTGCGGCCCCGGGGCGGGGGGGCGGGGTTGCAGTCCCCCTTAGGGGTTTGCTGGGCTCCGAAAGCAAGGGAAGCCACGGGGGCTTTGCAGACAAGGGACCACACGGTCGGTTTACCTGCCCCCAGGTGTCTCTGGCGCCCTCACGGTGAGAGGCGAACCCTAGAGTGTCCACCTGAGAGCAGGGCCCCCGGCTGCACCCCCAGCCCCTGGCACAGCACAGGCACCCCACAAACACCAGTGGAGTGAATGGCCCTGACAGGAGGGCCAGCGCCCTGGCGCCAGGCGGAGAGCCCCAGGCGGGCAGCGTGGATCCCGCAGCCTGGGGGGGTCTGGAGTGGGCGCGGGTTGTGGATTGGGAAGGGACAGGGTCTGGGGTACGAGGGGAAGGGTGCCAGCAGGCTGGCAGCGACCACAGCCCTTCCCCGAGTACCTGTTCCCTCTTCTGGGAAGGGCAGCACTTACAGCCCTGGGAGGAGAGGCCGCGGGGGGCTGTGAGCCTGAAGCTGGGGTCCCACGCCCCCGGGGTCTCAAACCTGGAGCCACAGCTCCCCCCTCGGTGAAACAGGAGCTTCGGGGAGGTGTAAGTGGAAGGCGGGGGCCTCACCTGGCCCAGGCAGTCCCCTGGGAAGCCGGGCGGGGCGCAGCCGGCAGGGGGAGACAGAGAGCCGCGTCCCCGCAGCCCTGCGCGCCAGCGCTCACTGGGTGGGGACGCTGCTGGGGCGGGGACGCTCCTGCGTAAGACGACCTGTCCCCAGTGCCCCCTCCAGCCCTGCGCCCCCCGCACCACTGAGGCAGGCAGCCAGGTGCCAACGGGCCACGGTCCCTGCAGCGCAGCCCCCACCTTGTCCCCTCCCCTTTCACAGGTAAGGATGCCGGGGTTGGGAGAGTAAGTAACTTACTTCAGTTCTGAGACTTGTTAAAATGAAGAAATTCCAGAGCAGGGTGACAAAAGCTAGAGTACAGTGGAGATGTTTGCCTTGAACCAGGGAACCCTTTTACCACAAAACTCGATGCCACATAGCTGGAGACGTGTGTGTACACATGGACACACACATGATGGCGTGTCAGTGGGGCTATGAACATGAATGTTTATGTATATATATATATGTGCATATGTGTTCTCCATAGAGAGTCACATGAATATGAATCAGTAGGAAGTTATGGGCTCCTAATCAACGTGGGCCAGGCACCCCGTGATCCTGGGAACCAGCCTCAGGTCCAAGATCGTGTGAGGAGCCTGGCGGGGTCTCTGCAAGGCTGCCCCTGAGGTCCCTGGCACATGGTCCCTGCTGTGCTCTGTCTGCGTGATGCCTCGGTTGTGCAGGCACACAGCCCTGAGCCGCACGCTTCACCCTTAACTATGCGGGGATAAGAGCAGCCACTGACGAGGTACACAAAAAAGGCAGTTTTTGTTGTTGTTGTTGTTGTTGTTTTTTAAATAGGTAAGTGGTAGTTTATAGAAATATCATGCAGAAAATAGAGTTCCTGTATACCTGCCCTCGTGGTTGACATCTTGCAATTGGTTACAATTGGTGAGGGAATATTATCATTGTACATAAGTGTGTTTACATTAGGGTTCACTGTGTTATACAGTCCTGTGGTTCTTTTAAAAAATTTTATTCCACTCATATATATACCACCTGAAATTCCCCCCCTTTAATCACATTCGGATATATGTCAGTGGTGTAAATTACTGTCATCGTCACCCATTACCAAGATTTTCCATGACCCCAAACAGAAATTTTGTACCAATTAAGCAAAGAATGCAATTTTTCAAAGATTTGTTTCTCCCCCCTGCCATCCCCTTCTTCCCCCCGTTGTCTGCTCTTTCTGTCCATTCACTGTATGTTCCTTTGTGTCTGCTTGTCTTCTCATTAGGCGGCTCCGGGAACCAATCCTGGGACCTTCCAGAGCAGGAGAGAGGCGATTGCTCTCTTGTGCCACCTCGGCTACCCTGTTCTGTACGTCTTATTTTCTCCTCTGTGTCTCTCGTTGCGTCTTCTTGCTGCCCCAGCTCTCTGCGTCAGCCGGCTCTCCTGTACGGGGTGGCCTTCCTACGCAGGTTGGTATTCCCATGCAGGGCGGCACTCCTGCGCGGGGCCGCATTCCCGCATGGGCCGGCACTCCGCATGGGCCAGCTCACCACATGGGCCAGTTTACTTTCACCAGGAAGCCCTGGGCATCGAACCCTGGACCTCCTGTATGATAGACAGGAGCCCAATTGGTTGAGCCATATCCGTTTCCCAGAACGCAATTTTTAAAATTCCTAACAATAAGAGCAACAACTGCTTTTGGGTCTTTACTGACATGCCTGGCCCCGTGCCAGGAGCTGTAAATTTGTGACCTGACGGAATCTACACCCATCACGTGAGGATCCGAGTTGCTGAATCACCAGCCCACAGCCCAACAGCCACCCAGTGGGGGGAGGAAAAGGAAACAAAAAATCAGGAGGCACAGCTGGACAGCGTGATACCACTTTGCCATCTTCTGTGAAATGGAGATGCGTGCAACGGCATTTCCCAAAATGTGCACGACCGACCGGGCCTTGATCTGCAAAATAAGGGTCTGGGTGAACTGGCTTGGGAAACGCTGCCCACGCTGCCCACTCGGAGAGAAAGGCACACATGCAGGCATTTTAAAGTCTGACTCCTGCAAAGAGGAGCCTGCTCCGCTCTGACCCGGGCTTCCCGAGCCCCCCGTCTCCCTGGAAACACCGCGGTTTTGGCGTCAGTATGCCCCGGCTCCAAGCGGGGCCACCGGGGAGCCTCCCACCTGCTTGGGTCCCTTGTTGGAAAACTCTTCCAGAGTCACAGCGTGGGTGACCGCACTCTGAGAACTGCCGAGGACAGCTCTGTCCCCTCCAGTGTCGCCCGCAGGCTGGCTGGTCCGCAAACAATTTGTTACTCGTGGACTACGAGGTTAGGAGTCAGGAGCCCCGGTCGAGGGACGTGCAGCCGAGGCCCACAGGCGTTCTTTCAAGGCCAGCCTTTCTTGGCCATTAGCAAAGGGGCAGAATGATGAATGGTTTAAAGCAAGCCCCAAGCTCTTTTGCTCTCTTGCCTTCGCCCTTTCCCAGTGCTTGTCCCGGGCTGATCCGTGTGTCTGTTCCTGCCTTCTGTGTCCTGCTCTCGCTGTTTTTCGCCTGCCTTGGTCACCGTGCAAGTAAAGCCAGGACATTTATCATCTATAACGGGGAATTGTAGCCTATAAATCAGCCCACTTTATCCCTTTTCAGCCCCTTCCTCTCTACCTGGGACCCATGAGCTGTTATTTTCTCCCATTTCTCTTACCTCCCTACTTTTATAAAATACTGGCCTAACTCACACACACACAGACAAAGCCAGGCTTTCCTGAAGAAGGAAGCAGCGGGGCCGTTTAACTCCACAGGCACCGACGCTGTCCCTCCTGCGCGCTGGGCCCCTTCTCGTGCCCCGGCCTGAGCCTGCGAAGCTGCATTTGAGGCCTTCGCTGGCGGCAGTGCAGCGTGAGATGCACCTTGCTTTTCTTTTCTTTTTTTTTTTTTTTTAAAGATTTATTTTTATTTATTTAATTCCCCTCCCCTCCCCCGGTTGTCTGTTTTCTGTGTCTTTTTGCTGTGTCTTGTTTCTTGTTTCTTTGTCCGCTTCTGTTGTCGTCAGTGGCACGGGAAGTGTGGACGGCGCCATTCCTGGGCAGGCTGCACTTTCTTTCACGCTGGGCGGCTCTCCTTACGGGGCGCACTCCTTGCGCGTGGGGCTCCCCTACGCGGGGGACACCCTGCGTGGCGCGGCACTCCTTGCGCGCATCAGCACTGCGCGTGGGCCAGCTCCACACGGGTCAAGGAGGCCCGGGGCTTGAACCGCGGGCCTCCCATGTGGTAGACGGACGCCCTAACCACTGGGCCAAAGTCCGTTTCCCACACCTTGCTTTTCTGTGCCACCAAGAGAACGCCCCGCGGTCTCTGTGCCCCCCCCATGAAGCCCGCATCTGTGCTGCGCAGCGTGGCAGCCGCGAGCCACTGGTGGGCATTACACACGTGACATGTGGAGAGCGTGAGGCACACATCGGGTTTTGGAGATGCAGTACAGTAAGCGCATAAAGTATCCCACTTGCCTTTCAGATGAGCGACACATGAAAATGATGCATATACTGGGCGAAATAAGATGTGTGACTTTTTATTTGTTAATGTGGCAACTGTAAAGTTTAAAATATGTTTGTGGGGACCGGATGTGGCTCAAGCAGTTGAGCACCCGCCTCCCTCGCAGGAGGTCCTGATTGTTGTTCCTGGTACCTCCTGACAACAAAAACAACAAGCACCGTGTCAATTGGCCCTACTTTGGAGTTTGTGTTTCTGTGTGATGGAGCTGGACTCAGATGTGATCTTTGTTCACAAGCCTCTCCTGTCACTTTTACCAGATCTGTAGTTGGTGCTGGGGTTTAGTGTATACCCAGGGGACCTGAATCTCCGGACTGACCATGTGATAGCCAGGCCCTGAGCCTCAACAGACTTCAGCTCCTACACTCTGGCTTATTGGACTTACCCCACTCATCTAACATGGAGGTGAAGAAGGTCAACCACCACACCAGGGAGCCAAGAGTGCCTACAACTGAAAGCAGGAGAATTGCATCCAGCATCCATGTGGAATCTAAGGCCCCTCTTGATATAGATGTGGAGTGGACATGGCCATTCCAGGGTCCACAGGATGGAGGAATAGAGTATGGATTAGAGTGGACTTACTGATATTCTATTCGTGAACTATTGTGATTAGTAATCGAAGAAAATGTGGCATTGGTGTGGAGAAAGTGGCCAAGGTGGCTGCTGGGGGTAGGGAGTGGGAGGAAGAGATGTGATGTGGGGGCATTTCTGGGACTTGGAGTTGTCCTGGGTGGTGCTGCAGGGACAGTTACCGGACATTGCATGTCCTCCCATGGCCCACTGGGTGGACTGGGGGAGAGTGTGGGCTATGGTGTGGACCATTGACCATGAGGTGCAGCGGTGCTCAGAGATGTATTCACCAAGTGCAGTGAATGTCCCATGATGATGGAGGAGGTTGTGGATATGGGGGGAGGAGTGGGGTGAGGGGGGTGGGGGGTATATGGGGACCTCATATTTTTTGAGTGTAACATTTAAAAAATAAAGACAAAAACAACAACAAAAACACACAAGCAAACAAATGAAAAAGCCAACTTAGGGGAGCCGATGTGGCTCAGTGGCTGAGTGCTGGCTTCCCACATCAAGGTTCTGCATTCAATCCCTGGCCCCCAGTACCTCAAAAAACAAAGCAGGGGAAACGGCCTTGGCCCAGTGGTTAGGGCGTCCGTCTGCCACATGGGAGGTCCGCGGTTCAAACCCCGGGCCTCCTTGACTCGTGTGGAGCTGGCCCATGCGCAGTGCTGATGCGCGCAAGGAGTGCCCTGCCATGCAGGGGTGTCCCGCGTAGGGGAGCCCCACACGCAAGGAGTGCGCCCCGTAAGGAGAGCCGCCCAGCGCGAAAGAAAGTGCAGCCTGCCCAGGAATGGTGCCGCCCACACTTCCCGTGCCGCTGACGACAACAGAAGTGGACAAAGAAACAAGATGCAGCAAAAAGACACAGAGAACAGACAACTGGGGGGGGGGGGGGAGATTAAATAAATAAATAAATCTTTAAAAAAAAACAACAAAGCAAAACACATTTGTGGGTCACAGCATTTCTACTGGCCAGCACTGCTGGGGTCAGAGGTCAGACTGGGAGCACTGAGGAAAGTTCCTGCTCTTCCAAGAGAGGCTGGAATCCCTCCCCTGCCCCCACCCCACCTTCTCTCCCGCGCCCTCCACCCACCCCACCCCCACAGACACCAGGAAGACCTCTTTGGGAGGCGGGGTGGCACTTGTGCCTTTGTGTGTTCCGAGTGTTGAAAGCACAGGCCCCTGGGACGTGACACCGAGGAGGAAAAGGGCCTTATCTGAGGTGCCGTGGGCCAGACTGGTGCTTCTGGAGCCCAGGGCCCCCCAGGAGGTGGCTCCTGAGAGGCCAGGGGGCTGGGCTGAGCTTCACCCGGAGGGACTGGCCGCGTCTTTCCGGGGGGCCCGTGGGTGGCCGGGCAGAGCAGGCAGTCCCCGCTGTGCCGCCCACGGGATAGACGGGAGAGCGGGTGTGAAGGGCGGCGGGGAGCGGCTCTGGGCCCCCCCTTCCGGGCTGCGGTCCTGCCCCCCCCGCCCCTGCAGGGACCCGGGCAGCCGAACCAGTGCTTCCAGGCCTGGGTGCTGGGTGGGAGTGGGTGGCGGAGGCCTGCAGGAGGGCAGGGCGCGGGGGGGGGTCCCTGCGGCCACGGGCCGGCCTTGCCCTCGGGCGCGCTGCCCACTGTGGAAGGAACGCGCGCCCACAGAGGCCGTCCAAGCCAGTGGCAGCTGCTGTGACAAGTGCCATGTGGTGGGCGGCCACGGTCCCCCAGTCTGGAGGCCCCACGAGCTCCCTGGCGGCAGCGCAGCCCCCACGCCGGGGGTGGCGGGGCTCTGTCTGCCTGTGCCCCCGCTCGTTGCTCCCTGCCTGCACCCGCGCCTCCTCGCTGGCATGTTCGCCAGGCGCAAGTGCGCGCGGCCCGCTCTGGCCCGTGGGGCCCTGTCCTAACCGGGTCTCTGAGGACCCCTTTCGTGGCCGAGTCCACACCCACGGGACCAGGAGCCGGGGCTTGAAGGTGCTGCGTGGGGGACACGCCGCCCCACCCGCGCCCACCTGCCCACACGCTCGTGCCTGCGCACTGCCCAGCGCCCGCCCTCTCTGCCTGGGGCGGCCCGTGCCCAGGTGGAGGACCAGGAGGGGCTGGCGAGCATGCCGCCCTCCTCCATGGGTGCCTACTGGCCACCGGGCACCCGAGACTCCGGGGGCAGAGGGGTTCTCTCAGGGAAAGCCGCAGGCCGCGTGGAGGCCACCCAACTCCCCCGGGACCCCTGGGGCCGACATGACCCCTCGGAGGTTCAGACACCGCCGAGGGCCCTTGGGCAGAATTCAGGCCGGAGACGAGGGTCTGGCCACCTAACACAGCACCAGATCCCCCCAGGGACTTCTCACCCCACCCAGGGATCCCGGGGCCCAGCGTCGAGCTGGGCGAGGGCAGGTGAGGCCAGGCAAGGCCAGGCAGCGTGCCCTTGGCAGCCGAGGTGTGAGACCACAGGCCCGCCCCCAAGGCAGGGGCCCACGGGAGGGGACGGTGGGGAGGCGGGGAGGCGGGGGCGCAGGCGGGCCGGGAGGGGGCCCCACCTGCCGAGCCCTGGGGCGCAGGCCCCGGCCACCCTGCTGCCACGCCTTTCTCCCCAGCATCTCCCCGACTGGCCCCTGCGCTCCCCATGTCGCCTGAGATGGCGACCACGGCCGGGGACAGAGCCCAGGGCGCTGCCCCAGCGCATCACCACGGAGGGGCCTGGCGGGAGGGCGAGCCTCCGCGGTTGGCCAACTAGACGTAAGGGTGACTCTCTGGAGGCCTGAGGGTGTGCCAAGGTCTCCGGAGAAGGCCTCTGCCGTGAGACAACACCGCCGGCTGGCGCCAGCCTTCGGCCGAGCCCGTCTCTCCCGCTGGCCAGCGCCTGTGATCGCGGGAGCCCAGCCCTTAAAATAAATCTCTGATGTTGCACACGTCGATCCTGCCTTTCTCCGGAGACCCCAGGCCGATAGCCCCCGCCACTGCCCGGCCAGGCCTGCCCCCTGCCCCCTCCTGCAGGCCACTGGAAGGAGGGACAAGCGGTGCCATCGCCTGACACTCCAGGCAGGTGCCACACAGCCGTGGGCCCTACAGCCGAGAGTCCCCGCCAGGGGCCCAGGCAGTCTGCAGGGTCTTATTCTAGCATCTTCTAGCAACTTCGGAGCCCCTTCAGGTCAGCTACTCCCCACAAAGTCCCACCCAGGCTGCCCGGGAGGCGGGCAGGGTCCCCCGTTCCCCCTCCCCAAGGCGGCGAGCCCCACGGCCGAGCTTAGCGACACCCAGGCGACCAGCAACATCATTTTTATTGCAAATCAGTTAACAAAAAAAAAGAGGAAAAAAATACATCATCTTCATCACTTACAGTTTTGCATGTAACATAATTTTTTTAAAAAATTTTTTGCCTTTTTTTTTGTAAACTACACACTATTTTATAAAACAGTAACAATCACCACCTTAGGACGTGTCTGCCCCCACCCACTCAGGGGTGTCGAAGTTACAGCACGGCCCCTGGGCTGGGGTGGGGGGAGCCCCAGAAGCGAGGCCCCCACTCGGGGCCGGGTGGACCTGGCAGGGGCTCCGAGCCAAGGTGGCCCACGACAGACTCTTCCACTGAGATTTTTGAAACAAAATCTACCTTTAAAAACGTATTTACAGACATTTGCTCTGCCACAGGCTTATACACGACACTGCAAGAATCTGCCTCTCCCCCCGACAGGCAACCCCACACAGAGCAGCCTGGCGGCGCCCACACGCCCAAGGCTGGACACGGTGTAGCCCTCCCCCTGCAGACGGGGCCACCACGAGGGGCCCGGACGAGCAGCCCTTGCGCCAGAGGTCGGCGCCCGCAAGAGGCGAGCGCCCTTGAAGTCCAACTCTGTGAGCCATGCAGCGCCGCGCAGGGCACGCAGGCCTGTGCGGGGCCAGCCAGGCAGCCGAGTCCTGGCGTGGCGTCCCGAGGCGGGCACCCGTCCCCGCAGACACGCACGGTGGACTGAACGCGGCGCACCGCACGATGCTTGCGTGTCGACCGGGGGGATCCAGGGAGGGAAGGAACAGGAACTTGCAAGACCAACTGGACCACTAGGTAATACTGACCCCCAAACAAAGATTCATGATCCGCACCGCGACGGGGCCTCGGACGGCCCGAGAACACGTCTTCAGGAGCATTTGTAAGAAGTCGTTAAAAACAAGCCCCGCAAAACACACGCTTCTTTCTAGGGTCCACGTGTGGCCCCCTCTCCCGCGGCAGCTCCTCCCGGGCAGCAGCGTGGTGGTTGTGCTTCTCGGGATTCCAGGGCAGGGTCCCAGGCAGCGTTCGCCGGCGAGGGCCTGGGTCGTCGCCGCAGCCTCGGAACCTCAGGAGCTTTTTGGACGACGCTGGGTTAAACCTCCCTCCTCCTACCTCGCCTCTTTTTTTGGATTTTGAAAACAATCACAACAAAATCAATAAATAAATGGCATTTATACATCATGAATCTTTGTTTATATTTTACAAACACGTAAGAATCTCTGTTCTATGCAGGGAAATCACGTCTCAGAGTTTATTTACTTAAAACGGAGGAAAAAAAGTCTACCCGGCGCCCTAAAAAATAGCGCGCATAAATAAACAGGCAGTGTTTCCATGTCAAAGAGAAGTACATAAATAAATACTAAAAAAAAAAGACAAAAACCCTCCCTTCTCTTCTTATCTTGTACAAAAACGTCTCTTCCACAGGCTCAGAGCCCAGGGTCCGCGCAGTGCAGTGAGGCCGCGCGCGTCCCGCCGGGGCCGGCCGCTCACTTGAATGGCTCGGGGACGTGCACCACCGGGGCGTGCACGCTGGCGGGCGGGCTGGACACACCCTCGGACCAGTCGGACATGTTGGAGTGCGGCGACGAGCTGGACCACTGGTCCGGAGACTCGGGGGACGGCGTGAGGAAGGGGTGCTCGGGCACCTGCAGCTGGTGGCTGGGGGTGTTGTCCACGGGCGACGACGAGTAGCTGTGCTGGGAGGGCGGGGTCAGGAACTGGGCGGTGGTCATGGGCGGGGCCAGCGAGGCGGGCAGGACCTGGCCGTCCGGCGGCAGGACGGTGTGCACGGCCAGGCCGCCGGGGCCCAGCGGCTGCACGTCCGCCTGGCTCGGCTCCCCGCCCAGGAAGCCCCGGCCCAGGAGGCCGCCGGCCGCCGGGCTCACGCCGAGGTGCGGTGGCGGCTGCAGGCTCGGCTGCTGCGGCTGCAGGTTTGGCTGCACCTGCAGGGCTGGTTGCGGCTGCACCTGCGGCAGCTGGTGCGCCTGCGCCAGGTGGGGCTGGGCAGCCAGCCGCGTGCCCGGCAGGCCCTGGTAGCTCATGATCTGGGCCAGCGCCGTGGCCGGCAGGCCGCCGTGCAGCGGCCCCACGATGCCGTGCTGGAGGGCGGGTGCCTGCGCGCTCAGGGTGCCCGCGGCCCCCCGCAGCGGGTTGTACTGGCTCGGCCCCATGCCCTTCTGCAGCCGGGACATCCACTCGCACTGCCCGGTCAAGGCTGCCGCCGGCCCCCCGCCCACGGCGAAGTTCAAGCCCCCTCCGCCGCCGGCGCCCAGGACGGCACTGGTGCCGGGGGCCACAGGCAGGTGGGACAGGCGCGGTGGGCCGGCCTCGAAGGCCAGCCGGCTGCCTGTCCCCAGCGCCGCCATCTCGGGCTTGGCTGCCATGCCCAGGTGGGCGTCGGCCACCGCAGGCAGGTGGCTCAGGGGCAGGGACGGGGACTGCTGGAACGGCGAGGGTAGCAGGGGTGGCGAGGCCACGTCCGACAGGTAACCATGGGGCGACTCGAGGGAGTCCGCGGGCGACAGCGCGCCCGAGCCGTCCAGGAGGCAGCCCTTGCTGTCCGGGGTCTTCTTGCGGCGCGCCTTGAGGTCCTTGGCGTCCTTGCCGCAGCCGGCCAGGCCCTTAGTGCTGGGCTTGCGCGCCTTCTTGCCCTGCGCGGCCGGCTTGAGGTTGCCCAGGTAGCCGTTGGGTGAGCAGAGCGGGGGCGAGAGGGTGGGCGCGCCCCCCAGGGCGGCGCCATGCAGCGGAGGGCTGCGCACCAGGTTGTACTCGTCCAGCAGGCGCACGATGTCATGGTGCATGCGCTCCTGCGCGATGTCGCGTGGCAGGCGGTCCATGTGGTCGGTGATGTCGCGGTTGGCGAAGTGGTCCAGCAGCACCTTGGCCGTCTCGTAGCTGCCCTCGCGGGCGGCCAGGAACAGCGGCGTCTCCTCCTGGCGGGCGGGCGTGGTGAGGAGTGGGGTTGGTGGGGCGTGGGGAGCCCGACGGCTCACCTCTTCCCGGGGGCACGCACGCTGCCCCGGGCCCCCTCGGTCCCCCTTCTGACACCCTCTCTGGAGGCCAGAGAACCCGCCAGAGAGCCGATGACCACTGCCCTTCCCCTCCCCACGACACGGAAGGGAGAGGGCGCGGCGGTTCCAGGGGCTCGGGGGCACCCTGGAGCACGTGCTGGGTGCTCCTGACAAGCCCCGAGTAACCCCGGCGCTTTCCTCGGCTTCCCTCGATCTCGTGTTCCCGTGGCCCGATGGTGGCAGCAGAGAAACAGTGACGAGGGTTGGCGAGGGGCTGGGCACACACGCCAGGTGGGGTTGCGCTGCGGGCCCGGAGGAGCCCAGGTCAGCACCCACCCCGCACCCACCGCCTGCTGTGTCCCCTCACCTAGGGGGTGAGGCCCTGCTTGGATGAGCACGGGGCAGGGGCTGGGAGGGGACGTGGGGATGGACACGGGGCGGGGAGCGTGAGAGGGCCGAGGGTCCAAGTTCTGCACCCAAACACCCAAAGGACCCTGACAGCAGGATGGCCAGGGCCTCGGGAGCAGGGCTGGGGTCTCCCCTGAGGAGGAGGAGGGGTCAGCATGACCACGGCCGAGAGGCTCCCCAACCTCGCAGGGCGGGCGCGGCGGGGCCGGGTCCTCGAGGAGGCGGCGGCCGCTCACCGCCCTGGGCCCCCCACGGTCTCTGCCGCCCCCCAGCGGCCGAGCGGCGAGCATGAGGACCAGGCGTCAGGCGAGGGGGCGACGCGGCGACGCGGCGTGCCCAGGCCCCCTCCTGGGGACGGGTGTCGGCTGGGGCGGGCTTTGCAGATGAGGAAACTGAGGCCTGGGTGTTCTGGGCTCCTGCTTGGGCACCGCCCTGGCCCCCGTGGCCCCCCGGACAGGACCCCCTCCCGCTCCTCCACCCGCCCAGTCCGACGCCGCGCACCCACCTTGTTGTTCTGCATGTCCTTGTTGGCGCCGTTCTTCAGGAGCACGACCGCCGCATCCACGTTGTTCACGGCGGCGGCCCAGTGCAGGGCAGACTTGCCTGGGGGCAGCGGGGGTGGGCGGGTGGGTGGGGCAGGCCAGGAGGTGGGGGGCAGTGGTGGGGCAGGCCGCGGGGGGGAGGAGGGGCAGGTGGGGCAGTGGACAGGCCAGGTGGCGGGCGGGGCAGTGGGCGGGGCAGGCCGGGCAGTGGGGGGTCAGGTAGGGTAGTGGGCAGGCCAGGTGGTGGGCGGGGCAGGCCAGAAAATGGGGCAGTGGGCGGGGCAGGCCGGGCAGTGGGGTGTCAGGTAGGGTAGTGGGCAGGCCGGGTGGTGGGCAGGGCAAGCCAGGAGATGGGGGGCAGTGGGCAGTGGGCGGGGCAGGCCACGGGACAGGCAGGGCAGTGGACAGGTCAGGTGGGGGGCAAGGCAGGGGCAGGCCAGGAGATGGGGGGCAGGTGGGACGAGGCAGGCCAGGCAGTGGGTGGGGCAGGCCACGAGACAAGCAGGGCAGTGGACAGGTCAGGTGGTGGGCAAGGCAGGGGCAGGCCAGGAAATGGGGGGCAGTGGGCAGTGGGTGGGGCAGGCTGGGCGGCGGGTGGCGGGCAGCAGCCCGGGCCCTTGCTGGCGGGCGCGGCCTTACCCAGGTCGTCCACGGCGTTGACGTCGGCATGGGAGTTGATGAGGTCCTCCAGCATGCCCTCCACGGCCAGGCGCGCAGCCAGAATCAGCGGCGTGGTGCCGTCGTGCATGCGGGCGTCCAGGTCGGTGGCGCGGTTCCGGATCAGGATCTGGGCGAGGGCGGGAGCTCAGGCCCGGGGCCGCCAGGAGGGAGTGCCTGAGCACCTGCGGGCGCCCCCTGGCCCTGCTTGGTCCTGGCCGCCTGCGCCGCCCCGGAGCACAGGGTAGTCAAGCCCCACCCAGCGCCCACGCCCCGGGTGTGAAGCACACCAGGCGACGCTGAGCCGCGCTCTGGACGGGCACGCTCCGCTACGGCCCCCAGGCCCACGGCGGGACGGCCAGGCAGCAGGACGGGGCCGAGGCCCCCGTGCAGGGCCAGCGCCCACCAAAGCGCCCTAGGAAACTCACGCCCCGCGTGCACGAGGGCACACGCCAACACGGACGGGGCCTGCCTCGGGGGTCGCCACGGCCCTGCCCTCAAGGCCAGTGCTGTGTCGTCTGCACCTGGCGCCCCAGGGGGACAGGGTGAAAAGCTTTAGGCCTGCTGCCCAGGCCTGTCTGTGGAGACACAGATCCGTGCAGGGTGAGGCCGGGCCTGGCAGCGGGGACCGCCGGCTGGCTGCTCACAGAGGCGCCTCCCTGTGGACGTTTCCCAGAGCCCCCGGCGTTCCAATCCCTCAATCCACTGGCCAGGGGCTCCCCGCACGTCCGTGCCTAGCTCTGCAGGCAGCCGCGGACGCCAAGCCCTCCTGCCAGCGCCACGGGCGATGCCTCCAGCCGAGGCCGCTGCCTCCCGGGAAGGGGAGCCGGGGAGGCCGCTGGAGCAGGGCGGCATGCAAGGCCACGCTGCGGGCGGGGGCCGTCCTCGGGGACAGGGGCTGGCCCTGTCACATCCCAAGGCCCCGGGGCTCCTTCTGGACTGCTCAGCCCTGGCCGAGAGCAGAGGTGCTCCCCAGCCCCGGCCCGCCGCCCACCTGGAAGACGCCCTGCGCGTCGGCGGACACGGCCGCGTGCAGCGGCGTGCGCCCCATGTTGTCCTGGATGTTGGCGTCGGCGCTGGCCTCCAGCAGGCGCTTGGCGGCGTCGGAGCGCGAGTAGCGGGCGGCCAGGTGCAGCGCGGTCTCGCCGGTGCGGTCCGTCTGGTTGTGCAGGCTGGCGCCCTGGTAGATGAAGTCCGAGATGACAGCCGGCGCGTCCTCCTCCTCCTCGCTGACGCCCGTCTCCAGGCCCCCGCCGCTGCACGAGGCGATCATGAGGGGCGTGAAGCCGTCTGCGGGAGGGTGGGGGGTCAGGCCGGCCGCAGGCACATGCTGCCCGGCCCGTGCCGGCCTCCTACGCTGGACAGGCGGAAGCCCACGCCCCACTGCCCCCGTGGCGTCCGGCCAAGGGACCGGGCTTTGCTTCCAGGGTGGCCGAGCACCCTCGCCGAGCACCCGCCCAGGAGGACGGCGGTGTGAGAAACACGCCGGCAGGAGAGCAACGCCCGGCCGTCTCCACAGCGTTTGAAGGAGAGGAGACTGCTGGGGTGGGGCGAGCCTGGGTGACCGCTGGGGAGGGGGCTGGCCAAGGGGCCAGGGGGCCCGTCCCAAGGACTTGAGGAGACGGCTCTGTGCCCCCATTTGGCTCTGAGCTTCCAGAAAATGAGCCCGGGGTGGGGAAGCACAGCTGCTGGACGAGGGGGCCCAGTCCCCCGGGTCGGTGCCGCAGGCGAGGCCGGGGCCGCTCACCAGGCCCGCGGACGTTGACGTCCACGCAGTCGGTATCGGCTTCGCCCTGGGGTGGCGTGGGGGCCATGGCGGACGCGCGCAGGTCAGCGGCGTCCAGGTGCTGCTGCGTCCACTGCCGGTGGTCTGTCTGGTCGGCCAGCTCTGGCAGGACCACGTGCTCCTCGAACTGGGGGGGTGAGCAGAGCCGCGTCACGGCGGGGCCCGGCGGGGCCCGGCGAGGGGGGCGCCCGGGGGGCCCGGGACCGCCGGACTCACCCGGAACTTCTTGGTCTCCAGGTCCTCGTCCCCCCACTCGTTCTGGTTGTCGTCCATGAGGGCGCCGTCCGAGGCGTTCTTCAGGGGCCTGGGGGCGGCCGACAGTGAGGAGGGCGCCCGGGACCCCGCCCCCCAGGCCCAGGCCCACGGCGTCACCCGCAGGCCCTGGGCCGGGAGGACGGGCTCCAGGGACGGGGCGGCTAAGTGGGTCTGCAGGAGGGCCGGGCGGGACTGTGGGCCCGGAGGGGTTCCGAGGCCGCGAGGGGGGTCTGGTGAGTCTGGGGAGGGCCCCCCAGCCCGGCACACCCCCCCGCCGAGATGCGGACGGCGGCCGCTTACTTGAGGCCCACGGAGTCCTCCCCCAGGGGCTCGCGCCGCTTCTTCTTGCTGGCCTCCGACACCTTGAAGCCCTCGGGGAACCAGAGCTGGCCATGCTGCCGCCGCCGCTTGCGGGAGAGGAGCACGCCGCAGCCCACGAAGAAGAGCAGCGCGAAGGCGGCCACGGCCACGTACATGAAGTGCAGCTGCGACGGCGGCGGTGGCTCCACGGTCTCGCCTGCGGGCGCAGGGCCACGGCAGCGCCGGACGTCAGCGGCGGCAGGACTGGCTCTGCGCCCGGCACCGCCCCCGCGCGCCTCCGTCCCGCCCCCCAAAATAAGGTCATTTTCCACGCTATTCATCAGAATTGCAAACTACCGCTAAATTCTCTCCTGCACCGGCCGGCCGCCTGGAGACGGCGCGCACCTTCTCCTCCACGGGAGGAGGATTAGCCAACTTCAAATCGCCGCGCTCGCATCGAGCCGTTAAGACACGGGATTTAGTGGGATTTTCGAGATACAAACTTCAACACTTCACATGACACCGATCAATGCTTCCCTCCCTCTCTCTCTTTTTGAAAGAGAGCCGTAATGATTTTGAAATAATACCCGGCAGAGAGAACGCGGCGGGAAGGGGCGGGCGGAGGAGACCCCCGCTCTCTGGCAGGCGCCCGCCCTGGGATGGCCTCGCCAGCTGCCATCACCTCGGGTAGGACGTGCCCCCCGGGGACCCCAAAACCCCGCCCCGAGCTCCCGACGGCTGGACCCCGGGGCGGCATTGGCCCGGAGCGCAGGGGCGCTGCGGGGTGCGGGGTAGCAGGGGGCCCCACTCACTCTGCACGGCCTCGATCTTGTAAGGGATGTGCAGGCCCCCCAGCGAGGCCAGCGCCCCCAGGAAGGCGGCCACATCGCTGGCGCTCTGGAAGCACTGGGAGGACGACTGGACGCACTGCCGGTTATCGATCTCCAAGTACACGATGGACCTGGGGGACAGGACGGTCAGGGGCGGGGCGGGAGAGGCCGGGGGCCACCGCCCCGGGGACCCGAGCCCGCTCTAGCCCGAAGCCATTGTCCCGATCGGGGGTGGGGGCAGAGAAGGAGCCGCCAGGACCCGAGGGGGTGTCTCAGGCCCCTGCGTGCCCAAGTGCCGGCAGCGTCCACCCTCAGGGCTGCTGCCACAACGCCCAGCAGGCAGGACTCACGGAAGAGACTAGAAACGCAGGGGCGCAGGGCTAGTGAGGGGGTCACCCCTCGGACCAGGAGGCGGGCCCGAGCTTGCACGCCGGGGGCACCTGAGCTGGCCTTGTGCCAAGCAGGACGTCTCCAGGCCACCGGGACAGTGGGCACCAGATCCCCCGTCAGGGGCCTCGCGTGCCCACCAGGCTAATCTGTCCCGTGGGTCACAGGAGAGGGGACAGGGAAGCGGGCAGGGGCCAGACAACAGGGGACAGCAGAGCAGGCGGGGGCTGCAGGAGGGGACTTCAGAGCAGGCAGGGCCACAGGAGAGGGGACGGCCGAGCAGGCGGGGGCGACAGGAGGGGACGGAGGAACAGGCGGGGGTCACAGGACAGGGGACGGCGGAGTGGGCAGGGGTCTGGCTGGACCTGCACAGACACGGAGGACGAAGGGGCCTGCGCCTCCCGCCTCCCCCACCCTGCGCCTCCTGCCCCCCCGCCCCTGCCCCCGCTCCTCAAAGGCTACCCAGCCCCAGCACCCGCTCCCCGTGGCGGCCCCACGGCCAGGCCTTTGCCTCAGCCCCCATCCTGGGGCCCAGGGCCGAGCAGCTCTCAAACTGTCCACCGGCCAAGTGGACAGAGCGGGACCCTGCCTGCCCCGGGGTGAAGATGTGCCCCAAGTCCACGCCATCCCAGGACCTCAGGACGCGGCCTTCGTTGGAAACACGGTGTCAAGGGTTGCGCCGTGCTCCCCAAAAGACACGGCCAAGCCCCGCCCCTGGCCAGCGAGCGGCCCTGTCTGGAAAGAGGGCCCCTAAAGACCTGACCGGCTGAGACGCAGCCATGCCGGGCGGGGGGCCTGATTCAACGTGGCAGGCGGCCTTGCAAGGTGAGGAATTTGGTCTCAGATAGACCGGCCAGATGGCCACATGGTGGAGGCAGAGACTGAGGAGGCCACGGGCCATGGACGGACGGCCAGTGCAAGGACCCGACGGGCCGAGGGCGCGCGGCCCTGCCCGCACTTTGCTGTCGGGCTTCCGGCCTCCAGAACCGGGACCCCAAGCCATTTCCTAAGACCCCCCGGGCTGGCGGGCTCTGTGAAGGCAGCCCCCGCAGCCTCGTGCCCAGAGCCGGGTCCTGTCGGAACCTCGGTCTCCTTCACCGTGAAGAGAGGGGGAGAACACCACCCGGCCCGGGGCCACCGGCTCACCCGCGGACGTCCATGGGGTCGAGCTCCCTGCGCCGGCGCCCGCCCCCGGAGAGCAGGGCGCCAGGCGCGGAGGCCCAGCCCTCGGCGGCGCGCCTGATGGGGTGCTTGCGCAGCTCCTCCTCGCGGCCGTAGTAGGGGAAGATCATGTGCTCGCCGCGGGCGTCGCGCTTGAAGACCACGTTGGTGTGCAGCACGCGGCTGAGCTCGCGCAGGAAGTGGAAGGAGCTGTTGCGCAGGCGCGCCGGCGGCATCAGCACCACCACCACCAGCGTGCCGGCGGCCAGCAGCTCGGGCACGTGCTCGGCGCAGTCCAGCCCGTCCCACTCGCACGCGGCGCTGTTGCAACCCTGGTCGCAGTGCCCGTCGCTGAAGTGGTCCTTGCAGTACTGGTCGTACAGGGGGCTGCGGGCGGGCGGGCGCGCTCAGGCCCCGTCCGCGCCGGGGTCCCACCGAGGGCCACCCCCCAGCCCAGGCCCCCCGGGCGCGGCGGCGCGGGCGCGCTCACTTGCACTGGTCCTCGAGGCGCTGGCAGTCGAAGCCGTCGAAGAGGCAGCCGGCCGAGCTGCACTGGCTGTCGCAGCGGCCGTTGTTGAAGTACTTCCAGCACTGCAGCGACTGCGAGCAGTTCTTCCAGGGGTCGTCGAAGTTGAGCGAGCAGTCGCCGCCGTCCCAGCCGCAGGCGTGGTTGTTGCACTGGACGCTGCAGACCTTGTTGCCCGCGTCCCGCCGGCACTCGGGCACCTCGCAGGCCTCCTGCACGGGAGGCGGGGCGATGTCGCGCCCGGCACCGCCGCCGAAGCCGTAGTCCAGGATGTGGCACAGGAGCCCGTTGAACTTGGGGGGGCACAGGCAGCGGTAGAAGGGGCTCTCGGCGGTGGGCTCGCAGCTGCCCTGGTTGTAGCAGGGGTTGGCACCCGCGCAGGGGCTGCTGGCCGGGAACTGGCACTCGGGGCCCGTGAAGGGGCCCAGGCACAGGCAGGTGGGGCTGCGTGGCCCCGACAGGCAGGTGCCGCCGTTGAGGCAGTGCAGCGTGCCGCAGGTGCGCGCGTCATTCTCGCAGGTGGCGCCCTCGAAGCCCTGCGGGGCAAGGGCAGGGTCAGGGGGCTCCGCCTGCTTTCCCACGGGGCGCCCGAGACCCGCGAGTGGCGGCGGGAGGACACCGTAGACTCAGGAACGTGGCCATGGTCCCACTCCCGTGCCGGGGCTCCCCGCCCAGTCCCAGGGCGTCCCCTCGTGCACTCAACATGGTCCAGTGACCCCTGGCAGCTGCTGGAGAACACCCCCAAACGGCAGAACCCTCAGCATGGAGGAAGGCCGGAGCAAGAGGCCCTGCCAGGCCTGCACCCAGCAGCCCACGCCAGCCCCCGAGGACCCAGGGTGCCCACCCCAGGCTGACCATGCGGGGAGGGCCTGCGACCTGCTGTGCAGGCGACAGGTGCCGCCTCTCTCCCTCTCTGCTCCAGGCACTCGGCCCTGAGCAGCACACGGGGCTGCGTCCCCCGCCACGCGGCCCAGATCCAGAACGCCTCCTGCAGGCCGCCCAGGCCACGTGGCTGTGGACCCCGGAGCTCCCCGGTGCCTCAGCCCCAGCACCCACCGCCGGGCACTTGCAGATGAAGCCTCGGGCGGTGTTGGCGGCCACGGCACAGCTGCCCCCATTCCGGCACGGCCCGTCCCTGCAGCCGTTGACGACGGCCTCGCAGCGGCGCCCTGCGCGGGGACAGGCACGGTGAGGGGCGCCCCGGGCCCGGCCCCCGCCACCCCCGCCCGCGCCGGCACCCACCGGTGTGGCCCGGCCGGCACTCGCAGTGGAAGTCGTTGACGCGCTGCACGCAGTTCTGGGTGCCGCGGGCGTCACAGGGGTTGGACAGGCACTCGTTCACGTCGCCCTCGCAGCGCTCGCCCACGAAGCCGGGCGGGCAGGCGCAGCGGTAGCCGCCCACCTGGTCCACGCAGGTGCCGCCGTTGAAGCACTTGGGGCTCCGGGAGGCGGGGTCCGCAGCCGGGGCGCAGTCGTCCACGTTGACCTCACAGTGCACGCCTGCGGGGACGTGGCGCGTCAGGGGCCGCGAGGGGCTGTGCCTGGGGCCTCCTGGGGGGGGGAGGGTCTCGGCAGGACCCCTCACTGAGGGGTCGGGCTAGGGGCCACACAGATGGTCGGCAAAGACAGGAGTTTGGCAGGTGACAGTCCCGTCCCTGCATGCCCCGCCCCTCACCTTGCATGCCCTGCCCACCCTGGCCCCGCCCCTCACCCTGTGTGCCCCGCCCCTCGCCTTGCGTGCCCCCACCCTCCCTGGCCCCGCCCCTCACCCTGCATGCCCTGCCCCTTTCCCTGCAGGCCCCGACCCTAGCCTTGTGTGCCCCCCGCCCCTCGCCCTGCATGCCCCGCCCCACCCCTTGCCTTGTGTACCCCCACCCATTCTGGTCCCACCCCTCGCCCTGCATGCCCCGCCCCTCACCCTGTGGGCCCCGCCCGCCGCAGCCCTGCCCCTCACCCTGTGTGCCCCGGGGGCAGGAGCACTTGTAGGTGTTGGCCAGGTCGATGCAGGTGCCCCCGTTCTGGCACGGGTGGGACAGGCACTCGTCAATCTCCTCAGAGCAGTTCACGCCATGGTAGCCGGCCACGCACTGTGCAGGGGACGCGGGCCGGCTCAGCTGGCGGCCGGGTACAGTGCCCCACCCCCGCTTGCTGCCCCCTCAGACCACCATCGGGGGCCCACACCTGGCCATGGGGCAGAGGCGGGGGCCTCGGGGCTGCTCCCGGCTGAGTCCCCACCACCTCCTCAGGAGGCGAGGTCCTGCTGCTCAGAGGCTGCCTCCCCCAGGCAGCCCGCCCCGGTCGCCCGGCCCTCCTGCCAGCGCCCAGCCCGCGCACCCCTCCCCATGACGGGCCCCACCTCGCAGGAGTAGCCGCCCAGGTAGTCGGTGCAGGTGGCGCCGTTCTGGCAGGGGCTGGGCAGGCACTCGTCCACCTGGTCCTCGCAGTAGCTGCCCGTGTAGCCGGCCGGGCAGCGGCAGTGGTGCGTGGTGTGCGTGTCCACACAGAGTCCCCCGTTGCGGCACAGGTGGGCCACGTCACGGTCTGCAGGCGGCGTGGTGGTGAGGCCGGGGCTCCCCACACCCCGGGCCACCCCCGCTGGCCCCAGGCCGGGTGTCACCTTGCAGCTGCGCGGCCACCTCACAGGACACACTGGGCACGTCGCAGTAGAGCCCGGTCCAGCCGCTGGGGCACTCGCAGCGGTACAGTGCGTTCGTCTGCCAGCACTTGCCGCCGTTCTTGCAGGGGGACGAGTCGCACCAGCGCACCAGGTTCTGGTGGAGGGGCAGGGTCAGCACGCACTGCCCGGCAGCGCGGGGCGCAAGGCCGCCGTGGGGCCTCGCGCCCACTCCACCCCGGGCACGCCAAGGCCCACGGGCTCCCTGCCACGCCGAGCGGCCTGGGACTCTCGCGCTCACGGCCCACCGGTCGCCTTCCCTTCACGTCCTTTTAAAATAAACAATCGCCGGACGCTTTGTAACGGTCGCTTTGCGGGAAATTCTTCAACAGCCGCGCCAGCTGCGTTCTTGCGCGTTTAAGTTTACGTAAACATTGCTTTTTGACTCCTTCCTCTGAACTGCCTGCCTCCAGCCCCCACCCCACAAGTACCCATCTCAGTGGCCTCTCGGGCACTTCGTCCCTCCATCTCTCCGCCCGCCGCCGGGCAGCTCGGCCCGGAACGCTGGGACCAGGCTCTGACGCTGACCCGGGGGACACCGGGCTGGGGCTGGCCCCTCCCCCCAGGCCTTGCCCGCCCCACGTCCACGGCCCGAGCGGCCACTCACCTGGCAGTTGAGGCCAGTGTAGCCCTGGGGACAGGTGCACCTGTAGGTGCCGTAGCTGTCCTGGCAGGTGCCGCCGTGCTGGCAGGGCCTCGAGTCGCACTCGTTGACGTCGTGCTGGCAGTAGCTGCCCGTGAAGCCGGGTGGGCACAGGCAGGTGAAGGAGTCAATGCCGTCCACGCAGGTGCCGCCGTTAAAGCACGAACTGGGGGAACGGGCGGGGGGCGCAGGGTGAGCGGGCGCGGCCCCCCAAGGCCCCACCTCCCCTCGAGCACCTGCTATGGACACGTCCAGGGGCCCTGAGACCCTGACAGGTCAGAGACACCCTGACCGGCCTCAAGGAGGCCGAAGGGAGCCCAGTGCCCAGGACACAGACTTTCCAGTCACATCACGCCTTGCCCTGATCCCGTGACAACACAGGCCGAGCGTCCTGGACAACGGAGGGGCTCTGGATGCCCACAGGTAGGCAGCGGGTAAAATAAGATGATGGTGGGGATGAGGCTGGGGCTCAATCAGATGGGCTCCCGCCTATCATATGGGAGGCCCTGGGTTCGCATCCTGGGGCCTTCTTGTGAAGGCAGGCTTGTCCGCACGCCACGGAGAGCCGACTCAGCAAGGTGACGCGACAAAAGAGAGGGAGACAAGCAAGAACACAGAAAAGCGCTCAGTGAATGGACACAGAACAGACAACAAACAGGCCGCAAAGGGGGGGGGCCAATACATAAAAATAAACACAGACACAGAAGAACACACAGCGTATGGACACAGAGAACAGACAGTAAGCCAGCTGCAAGGGGGTGGGTAAAAAAAACTACAATAGGGAAGCGGACTTGGCCCAGTGGTTAGGGCATCCGTCTACCACATGGGAGGTCCGCGGTTCAAACCCCGGGCCTCCCTGACCAGTGTGGCGCTGGCCCATGCGCAGTGCTGATGTGCGCAAGGAGTGCCCTGCCACACAGGGGTGTCCCCCGCGTAGGGGAGCCCTGCGTACAAGTATGCCCCGTAAGGAGAGCCGCCCAGCATGAAAGAAATTTCAGCCTGCCCAGGAATGGCGCCACACACACGGAGAGCTGACACAACAAGGTGACATAACAAAAGGAGACACAGATACCCGTGCCGCTGACAACAACAGAAGTGGACAAAGAAGACGCAGCAAATAGACACAGAGAACAGACAACTGGGGCGGGGGGGGGAAGGGGAGAGAAATAATCTTTAAAAAAAAAAAAAGCACTTGGGCTTTGTTAAAAGCAAACTTTAAAAAAGTAAAATAAATTAAAAAAATATAAAACGATGGGAAAACTGAAGCAGGCACAGGAAGCGTGGAAAACAATTACGACAAGCAGCAAAGGTGAGCTTGCCCTTTAGTGCCAGGATAAGAAACTAGACGGGTCGGGAAGCCCCAGCTGCGTGACAAGGAGGCACGCCGGCTCTTCGGGCTCCACCACGCGCCTCTGAGTCCTGTGCCCGGGGCCCCCGTGCCCGTGCCCGGCGCCGCCCGCACCTCTCCGTGCAGTCCGGCGTGTTGTTCTCGCAGTGGATGCCACTGAAGCCGGCGGGGCAGGTGCAGGTGTAGCTGTCCACGCAGTCGGTGCAGGTGGCGCCGTTGCGGCAGGGGCTGCTGGCGCACTCGTTGACGTCGTCCTCGCAGAAGGCGCCCTGGAACCCCGGCAGGCACTGGCAGAAGGCCGCGGCGACGCCGTCCGAGCAGGAGCCGCCGTTGTGGCAGGGGTCTGGGGGCAGAGGGCGGGCCTGAGGGGCGGGACCCAGACGCGCCCAGCTCCGAGGGCCCTCCACCCTGCCTGTCACCCCGCTCCCCTCGAGCCTGGGGGTCTCGGCGCGCAGGCTCGAGAGCCGGAAGCCATCGAGGCTTGACCACGGCTTGTCTCCCACTCGTGGGGGGCAGTGGGCGAGACCCCGGGCGCCCCTACGTCTCAGCCGGGGCTCCGAAGGGCTTCCCGGGACAGCCCGCACCGTGCGGACCCCTGTGCCGTCCAGCGGGGGCTGTGGGACAGACACAGGGTGGACAAACGAGCCCCAGAGCCTGCAGTGCCCGCTGGCGCCGCCACCAGCCGCCACGCCCAGGCCTTGCTCGGGTGACCCGGCCGAAGGGTGGCCAGGCCGGGCGGGCCACCGTGGGGGGCTCCCACAGCACCGCCCCACTCACTGGGCTGGCAGTCGTCGATGTCCGTCTCGCAGTCGCGGCCTGTGTAGCCAGCCAGGCAGTGGCAGCGGTAGCCGCCGTTGGAGTTCTGGCAGGAGGCGCCGTGCCGGCACGGGCTCTTCACGCACTCGTTGATGTCGACCTCGCAGGTCTGTCCTGCGGGGGCGGGCAGACAGCCATCAGCCCCCCATCCTCACCCCCGGGGGCCTCACGCCCCGGGCCGGTCGGGGGCCAAGCTGGGCACAGGACCTGGGGTGGGAGGGGCTCTCCGAGGCCAGCCTTGGTTCTAGAACCTCCCCGCCGAGCACTGCCCGGTCTCGACCCCCGGCCTGGAGCGGCTGTGCCGCAGGGGCTCCCCCTGTGCCCGGGCCCGGTGGCCCCACCTTGCCAGCCCGCGGGGCAGCTGCAGGAGAAACTCTCGTAGTCCTCGGCCTCCCGGCACTCGCCGCCGTTCCTGCAGGGGCTGGGGGCACATGGGGCCAGCACCACCTCGCACGCGGCTCCTGGGGGGCAGAGACACACTGAGCTCCCTGGAGCCCCTGCCCCGAGGGTCGGCGCCAGCCCCGCTCGGGGACGTGGTGGCAACCACCTGGGCGAAGGCCGCGTGGCCGCCACCTTTCCCTGCCCCCTGCCATGGCACCTTCGACCTGGCCCGGGGCAGGCAGGCAGCGGCGCACCTGGCCCCCAGGTGAGCCCCTGTGAGAGGAGACCACCTGGCTCTGATGCTGCCTCATGCCTCCCGTGGGCCATGGGCCCGTCCCGGCCCCTCCAGGACCACCCAGGAACAAGGATGGCTGAATCAGCAGCACCAGCCCGTGCGGGCACCGCGCTCTGCCCGGGAAGCCGTGCCAGCCTCGGTCCCTGGGCAGACCCTACCACAGGGGCCCAGGAAGGAGTTCTCGCTGACAGGCCTTTGGGAAACGAGCCAATGGGGGGACGGTCTCTCCATTAACCCCCGGTGGACACTTCCTGTTTACGGCCGCGGGGGCTGACTCGCGAGGAAGCAGGGCCGCGCTATCTTCCCAGCCGCCCGCTATCTCCCCGGCCGGCCGGGGCCGCCTTCCAGCGCCTCCTTCTATCGGTTTCCACGGCGACCCGGGCAGGCAGGAAGTTCGCCAGAGTTTCCGACAATTGTGCGAGGGGAAGCAGGAAGGGGCAGCAGGAAGGAGAGGTCAGCGCGGGCGGCCCCGCCCGCTGGGCCTGCCAGGCCCTGCGATAGCGACGCGTCCAGAGGGGACCCGGGGCTCGGCCCAGGTGTGGCGGGCCCCTCGGCGGCTGCCGCTGACGTGGGAGAGAAAACCCAGGGCCTCGGTCGAAGAAAACACAGCTCTGACCCCGGCCGCCCCATGTTGGGTGTCCCAGGCAGGGCCCCTGCCCGGCCGGCGCCCCCCTCGGGGACCGCGGCGTCACGGGCAGTGCAGGGCCCACGCCCAGAGGGGCTCGCTCCCCGGTGGAGCCCACTGGTGCCCGCTGCGGCCCTTCAGTTTGTAAGTGCCCCGCAAGCCTCTTCTACGGAAAGGCCGTCGCCGTTCCCCGGCCCGGCCGGACGCAGGGCTGGGGTGCCCAGAGAGCCGCCTCCCGCCCTGCTCGGCCCACACAGAGGGCTCCTTGTTGCTCCTCGAACAAAGAGGCGTTGCGCCAACAGCCTCCCTCGGGCCCGGCCGGCGCGGGGAGGGCGCTGAGCCCCGGAGGCCTGGCAGAGTGGGTGCGCGGCGCAGGCCCAGGGCCAGCTCGCCCCGGGGACGCCACCAGGTGCAGAGCGGGGCGCTCCTGCGCCAGGGTGAGGGGTCTCCCGGGCTAGACCTGGCCGTCGACCCTGGGGCAGAGCCGGAAGCCGCGGGGCCTGGGCCTCACACGGCAGCTGCACCCGCGGACGTGCCTGTCGCCCCGTGGACAAGGCCCCGCCCCTTACCCGTGTAGGGCAGCAGGCAGCTGCACTTGTACCCGGCGACGTCGTCGATGCACGTGCCCTGGTTGAGACACGGGCTGGACGCGCACTCGTTGACGTTAGTCTGGCAGTTGGGGCCTGCGGCGAGGAGACTCGCCGTCAAGCCCACCGCCCCGAGGGCCGCCAAGGGACCCCGGGGCCCGCCCCCGGCTCCCCGGCCTCACACACTTCCCTGGAAGAGCCTGACCTGAGCCAGGAGGCCGGGAGCTCGCCCCACAGGCTGAGACAGGTATGAGCTCCCCGTCACGGGAAGCAAAGCAAGGAAGGGGGAAGGCCGGGGGCCCCAAACGTGCGGTGGAGCCCCGTGGGCTGGAGCAAGGCTCAGCCTGGGTCTCGACCCCAGACCCCGGGGCCCCCCTCACCGCTGAAGCCTTGCCGGCACGTGCACACGTAGCCTCCAGTCATGTCCTTGCAGGTGCCGCCGTTGACGCAGGGGTTCGACTCGCACTCGTTGTTGTTGACGTCGCAGTTGGTCCCGCTCCAGCCGGGGTCACAGGTGCACTTGTACCTGGGGTGACGGCACCACGGCTCGGGTGAGGCCGGGCCGCGCAGGGCAGGCCGGGCTGCAGCCCTGCTGTCCCGCTGCAAGGAGACGCTGGTCCACTCTGACCCTCAGAACCTCATCTTTAAAGTGGGGGCGACAGCGCCCACCTGGCCCTAAGCTGTAACAGGGGCTCAGTTCAGTTCGACTTGGGGCTACACCCAGCATGGAACAGGGGAGCAGCGGGTGAGCAGACCGCAAGGCCTCGAGCAAGGAACTGGCCTCCTCTGTGCAGAACGAGAGCACGGCAACCCCTGCCCGTTTCCGGGGCGCAGGCGAGCTGCTGTCACTTTAGGACGTGTGCCCGGCGGGCCTGAGGCAAGGAGGAGCACGCTGCCTCGTGGTCCGTGGCCACCTCGGAGCTCAGGCCGGTGCCCGACCGCGCGAGGGCGGAGGGCGGGCGTGGCGGCGGGTCTGCGCGAGGGGCGCCCCTGCCTGCCCTGGCCCGCGTCCCCCGCGGGTGCCTCTGCCCGGGCTGGAGGAGGGGGCCCGCGCGGCGTACCCGTTGAGGCTGTCCAGGCAGGCCCCGTGGACGCAGGGGCTGCTGTTGCACTCGTTGACCTCGGACAGGCAGGTGGGGTCGTGGTAGCCCTCGGGGCAGCGGCAGGTGAAGCCGTTGACGCCATCCTCGCAGGTGCCCCCGTTGTGGCAGGGGCTGCCGGCGCACTCGTCGATGTTGATGCTGCACATGCTGCCTGCGGCCCAGGCCAGACGCGGGGGCCGTCAGCGCGACCCCGGGCCGTGGAGCCCCGAGCCCGTGTCCCCCAGCAGCCCCGGGACAGGGACCCACTCCCCGCCCCTGCACCGGCTACCAAGACCCCAGGCCCAGGCAGATGGGGCCAGCCCGCGCCCCAGGGCGCCGCGCACCTGTGTAGCCTGGCTCGCACGCGCACTCGTAGCCGTCGATCTTGTCCAGGCACGTGCCCGAGTCGCAGGGGTTGCTGGCGCAGTCGTCCAGGTTGACCTCGCAGTTGGGCCCTGGGGTGGGCGCGGGCGGGGGTCAGCACCGTCCCCCCGCGGGCCCGCCCCGCCGGCCCCGCCGCCCGCCCCACCTGTGGTCCCCTTGAGGCAGAAGCAGAGGTAGCCATTGTCGCGGTCCTGGCAGGTGCCGCCGTGGCGGCAGGGCTGGCTGTGGCACTCGTTGACGTTGGTCTCGCAGCGGTGGCCGGTGTAGCCGGGCCGGCACAGGCAGGTGAAGGCGGCCAGGCCGTCCTTGCAGGTGCCGTAGTGGCAGGGGTCGGGGTCACACTCGTCGATGTCCACCTCGCAGTGGGTGCCTGTGTAGCCTGCGGCGCGGATGGGGGGGCTCAGCGCCGGCCCCAGCCGGTCCCCCCAGTTTCCCTCCCCGGCCGAGGCCCACACCTTCTGCGCACACGCAGCTGTAGGCGCTGGGCCCGTCCAGGCACTTGGCGCCGTTCCTGCAGGGCGTGCTGGCACACTCGTCCACGTCATACTGGCACAGGTGGCCTGTGAAGCCTGTGGACCGGGGGGGGGGGACACGGTCACTCGGGCAGGTGCCCCCTGGGCAGCTCCAGCCGATGGGGCCCCGGGGGCACCCGCCTCCTGCCGCCCCACGCTGGGCGCTCCCCAGGACCACCTCCGCCCGGCCAGGGCCCCCCGGCTCCCTCTAGGCCCCCCCTTCTCTGTCTGGTCTCCTCCCACCTGCTGCCGGGGAGCTGCCCCCTCGGCCCCCAACGCGAGGCCCTTCTGCCAGAGGCCTCCCAGTCTCCATGGCGACAGCTGGGCGATGCACGGGGGGGCCCCCTCACTGGGCAGCCGATTTGCATCTGGGGGCCGGCACTCCGGCCCGCGCCACTTTCCCAGCTCGCCCCCGCCGGCCTCGGCCATCCTCCCCGGCCCCCCAGGAGCTGCCCGCCTGGCTCCGGCTCTCGGGCAGCATGTGTGCCGGCGGGCCGGGCACAGCGGAGGCTGCAGCCCATGGAGAGCTGGCAGGGCGGGGGGTCCGGGGAGCACACTGCTGTCTGCGCCCTTCTCTACGCGGAGGCCGAGCGGCTCGGGCTGGGAGGGGCACCCTGCACCCCCATGCACCCCAGGGCGCCGTCCCTGCTCTCCTGTCTCCCGGCCGGGCAGGGACCACCTGGGGCCCGGGGCCAGCCTCACCCGTGGGGCACTCGCACAGGAACTCGTTGATCTTGTCCAGGCAGTGGCCGCCGTGCAGGCAGGGGCTGCTGGCGCACTCGTCCGTGTTGAGCTCGCAGTAAACGCCCTCGTAGCCTGGGGAGGGCGGCGGTGAGGGCAGCGGGGCCGGGTGGGCCGGGGCAGACCCCCTCCAGCCCCGCTTGCTGGCCCTGGCCCAGCCAGGGGGCTCAGGGGGGCCCAAAGAGACATCCCTGCTCCCACACCAGGCAGGGGCGACGCCCCGGCCCCCATGCCTGCCCACAGCGGGCCCGCCTGCCTGGGTAGCATGCGCCCCTTGAGCTGGTCCACCCACCCCGCTGCGACCCTGACCTCTCCCGTGCCCAAATGCCTGGCCTCAGTTTCCCCAGATGTCCTGCAGAAGCCGGGGCCAGGGTTGGCGGGAGGCTGGGGGAGCGGACAGGGGCAGGGGTGCTCCTGGGGCCGCCCGCCCCCCTCGGTCTCCAGGGACCCCGGCCGACGCACCAGGCATGCAGATGCACTGGAACTCCCCGATCTGGTCCAGGCAGGTGGCGTCGTTCTGGCACGGGTTTGAGACACACTCGTTGACGTCGATCTCGCAGCGCGGGCCCGTGTAGCCCTGCAAGCACTGGCACTCAAAGGAGCCCAGCGTGTTGATGCACTTGCCTGCGTGCTCACAGGGGTTGGCGCCTGCGGGGGGCCGCGCGGGTGAGACGCGCTCCAGGCCGGGGTCACGACCCCCAGCCGGGACCCCCTCCCAAGGCCCATCTACGTCCAACGGGCTGCCACCCCACGCCCCGCATACCCAGCGAGCACTCGCCCACGTCCTGGCTCAGACTGGCCCTGCGTGCTCCTCCTGTGTCCCCACGCCCCCTCCTGCGCCCCCATGCCCCACGTACCCAGCAAGCACTCATCCGTGTCCTGGCTCAGACTGGCCCTGCGTGCTCCTCCTGTGTCCCCACGCCCCCTCCTGGACCCCCGCACCCTCCCGCGCCCCCCCCCTCCCCCATGCCCCACGTACCCAGCGAGCACTCATCCTTGTCCTGGCTCAGACTGGCCCTGCTCCTCCTGTGCCCCCACACCCTCTCCTGTCCAATCCCCCTCCAGCGCCCCCATGCCCGGTGTACCCAGTGAGCATTTGCCCATGCCCTGGCTTGGACTAGGCCTGCATGTCCCCTCCTGCACCCCCATGCCCCTGTGCCCCCTCCCTCACTCCCGTGCCCCCTCCCTCGCCCCCATGCCCTGCGCACCCAGCGAGCACTCGTCCACGTCCTGGCTGCAGGCCGGCCCGGTGTACCCCGAGGGGCAGGTGCAGATGGCCTTGCCGTTGACGGGGTTGGTGTCGCAGTTGGAGCCCTCGTTGCAGGGGTTGCTGATGCAGGCGTCGTTGAGGTGACACAGCAGACCTGGCGGGGGCGGGCGTCAGCGGGCACGGCCCACCCGGGGGGCCGAGGCGGGGGCACGCTTCCCCCACCGAAGACGCTCAGGCTGCGCCAGGAGGCGCTCGGCCAGGGGGCCAGCCACGGGCTCTGCTCCCTGTCACCCACAGCCCAGAGACCCCCGGGCGGCCCTCAGGGGTGCCGGGAAGCGGCAGCCTGCACGGACATGAGGCCCCTCCCGCCAGCGGCCCGCCCGCCGCCGCGCCCCCCGCGCCCGCGCTCACCCGTGCGGCCGTGGGGGCACTCGCAGTAGAAGGAGGCCACGCGGTCATGGCACGTGGCGCCCTGGAAGCAGGCGGCGTTGGCGCAGTCGTCGATGTTCTCGCTGCAGTCCTCGCCGGTCCAGCCGTTGACGCACACGCAGTTGTAGCCGCCGTGGCTGTTGTGGCAGGTGCCGCCGTTCTGGCAGGCGTTGGGCATGAGCTGGCACTCGTCCACGTCCTCCGTGCAGTACTGGCCTGCGGCGAGCGCAGAGGGGGCCGTCAGCCTGCACCCGGGCCGGTGCACTGCCACCTCCGGGAGGCTGCCGCGCGCTGGACGCTCCACCCCGGCCGGCCGAGCCAGCCTCCGCGCCCCCAGGCCCGGCGTGGCCTCCTCTGCCAACGGAGGACGGCTCCGTGTCGGGGTCCGTGCCCGCCCGCCACGCGTGCAGGCGGAAGCCCGTCCCCAGCAAGTCTGGCCTGCACAGGGCCGGGAACCTGAGCCGGGGACAGTGGCGTCGGCACTGACCCGAGCTGGGGGTCATCGGACCTGGGTCATGGGGGTCATGCCTGCCCCTCCCCGCAGCCGCCCTCCCCCGCTGCACACGGCCCTCCCTGCCAGCGACCCCCTCGCCCCAGCGCGTGCCTGTCCACTCTGGCGGGCAGCGGCAGTTGTACGTGTTCACACCGTCCACGCAGGTGCCCCCGTTCTTGCAGTCGTTGCCCGGGCAGTCATCAACGTTCTCCTCGCAGTTCTGGCCGGTGAAGCCTGCAGGGACAGAGGTCAGCCCTCCGGGGACGCAGTGGGGAGGCAGCGGCCCCGCCGAGCCAGGGCCCCGGGCCCACCCACCTGCTCGCCGGGCTCGGCCCCTCCCAGGGCTGGGGCTGGCATCCCCTTTCCCGGCGAGACCCTGATACCCTGCTCCAGACAGAAAAGCTCCCCTGCCCCCTCCCCAGCCCCGCTCTTTGGGGCCTGCCGTGCAGCCCCCAGTGTCTGTCCCGTGACCAGGCCTGGCATAGCAGCCTGCAGGCCAAGTGGTCCTTCCCGGAGGCAGCTTGTCAGTGGCCAGCCGGGCAGATGCTGCTTGGAGCACACGGCTCCAGAAGGTTCTATCCTAACCGAGGTCCCAAGGGCTCCCAGGATTGGATGCCGCCTGCTCTCTCCAACAGCCCAGCGGGTGGACGTGGAGGCCTGGGGGTGGCCCCTGAGCTGGAAACTGGAGGCAGGGCCCCGCTGGGGTGGGTCTTGCCCCAGCAGCTCTGGTGTGGGGGGGGGGCGGGGACGAGGCCCGCGGGCCCCTGGAACGAGGCGCAGGACCAGGGCCCCTCCCCGTGGTGTCGCTCACAGCCGGCCAATTAGCCATTAACCCACCAGGCTCCCGCCGGCTCAATGATCAACCCGGCAGGTGCGTCTGCGCCGCCGGCGTCCAACCGCAGCCCCGCCCAGGTGCCTTTGCACCCAGCCTGCCCTGGAGCCTTGCCCTGCCCTCTGAGACCCCCACAGACCCTGAAGCAGGTGGGGGGCCCCGGCCCAGACCCCGTGCCCCCGGGGCTCCCAGATGGGTCCCCCTGGGGGGCGGGTTTTGAACCCGTAGCCCGAGGCCAGCCTAGAAGGGGAGGGGCGCCCTCGGGCCCACAGTCAGCCCCCTCGGCCGGTGACACACAGGAAACGGGAGCGCCAGCTTCCCCTCCGCAGGGGCCGGCCAGGGCGGGGCATGGGTGGCGGCCGGGGTGGGGTGCGCAGCCTTCGGGTCACCCCAGGGTCACAGCGGCTCGGCAGGGGCCCTGGCTCCCTCCCGCCCCTCCCCACCTCGTGCCTTCCCCGACCCCACCAGGGTGCCCCTTCATGGTGACGATGGCGGCGGTGACTTAGAGCAACAGAAAAAGTGACTCAGAGAGAAACTGCGGTGGCAGGGCTGGGCCCCGGCGGGGGGCAGGGCTGGGGGCGGGGGCGGGGGCTGGAGGAAGGGCCCCTGCGGGGGAAGTGACGGCGCGGCTAGGGCCGCGCGGGGAAGTCCCGGGTGCACGCAGCAGGGAGCCCCTGGCAGGGGGCAGGCCTGCGAGCGGCACGTGGCTGCCAGTGGGCATGGGACCAGGGCGGCTGGGAAGCGGCTTCCAAGGTGGCCTGGGCTCACCAGGGGCCCCGGGCAGGGTCGGGGTCTCAGAGGCCCACCAGCTGTGGACAGGGGGTGGCCTGCCCCAGGAGACCACCCTGGGGGCTGCAGAGCCCCTGGCTCCCCCACCGCAGGAAGGAGGCCGGGAGTCAGGAGGCCCCTGCAATGGGCAGGTGGGGGGGGCTGGCCAGCGGTGCTGCACTGGGACCCTCCCCAGTGGCTACTCAGATCCCAGACCTGCCCTCGGCCCACAACCAGGGGGGCGTCCTGGTTCCGGGCCCTGGCGAGTGCCCCAGCCAGGAGTGGCGCGAGGGCACGGCGGGTGGCGGCGGTACCTGGCAGGCAGGCGCACTCGTGCGTGGTGTCGCCCGTGGGGCGGCAGGTGCCCCCGTTCTGGCAGGGCGAGGGGCTGCAGGGCACGTAGGGCAGCTCGCAGTGGGGGCCGGTGTGCGTGGGGCGGCAGGCGCAGCGGTAGGAGCCGACCTCGTTGTGGCAGGTGCCACCGTGGAGGCAGGGCCCGGGGCTCTGGCTGCACTCGTTGACGTCCTGCCTGCAGGTGGGGCCGTGGAAGCCGGGCGGGCAGCCGCAGATGTACGAGGCCTCGAAGGGCAGGCACTGGCCGCCGTTGGCGCAGGGGTTGGAGGCGCAGGGGTCGGCCTGCTGGCACGTCTTCCCTGGGGGGCGGGTGCATGGTCACGCCGGGCCCCCGAGCCGGGGCAGCCGGGCAAAGCGGCCAAGCCAAGGGCACGCAGCCCTCGGCCGGCAGAGGCCAGGCCTGTCCGCCCCCCCCCAGCCCCTCGATGTTCCTCCTGTCTCCTACCGCAGCCCCTCGGCTCATGCCCGGGGACCGGGGCACCTCAAATTGGGGTCAAGGGCCAACACTGCCATGAGACCCCCTCACAGTCTCAGGGAGCATGAGGGGTGGGGGTCTGGATGGAAGGAAGGGGCTGGGAATGCCTCGGACCCCCTCCAGGCTACGCAGCCCTAATGGGTACCTGCCGAGCACACCGGGTGCCGTGGGCATCGGGGATGGGGGCGCCGGCTAAGGCCTCACCTGACCAGCCCGGGGGGCAGCGGCACTTGTACTCCGAGAGCGTGAGCAGGTCGCAGGAGCCGCCGTTGCGGCAGGGGTTGGTAACGCAGGCGTGGCCCTGGGGCGTCAGGCAGAGTGGGCCCAAGAAGCCCAGGCGGCAGGAGCAGGCGTAGTCCAGCACACCGCCGCGCTCCACGGCGTGGCATGTGCCCGCATTCTGGCAGGGGGCGCTGAGGCAGGGGTTGGGCGCCTGGCATCGCTGGCCCCCGAAGGCCCCGCTGCAGCTGTCGGGCAGAAACGCCGGGACGGTTAGCTCCCGCCACGCGCCAACCGCCGCTGCCACTCAGCACCGGGCACCTGTCCCCGCAGCTGTCCCCGCCGGGGCGCCAGCGCCCGCGGGGCAGCCCCCTCCCCGGCTGCGGCGGCTGCCGGGTACCGGCCTCGAAGGAGGAAACCGGGGCTGCTGGGGTGGCCACCGTGTCTTGGGGCCAGAACGGAGACTGCCGCACGGGTGTGTGAACGCGGCAAACGCTCCTGAACCGCCACTTTACACAGGTGAACGTGACCTTGTGGGAATCTCATCTCATCCAAGACCAAAGGGAAATAAAGGTGCTGCTAACCGGCAGCCACGGGCTCCCTGGATTTGAAAACACGCGCAGGTGCACGCGGCCGCGGCCGTGGCGAGACCCCAAGAAGGCGCGACACAGGCCAGGGCGGTTCTCGGGGTGGCAGCTGTCTGGGGGCTCGCCTGTCTTTATTCCTCTATTTCTCTGTAACAAGGTGTGTTACTGGGGTAATAAAAACAATCTTTTACTCAATCAAACAGCAACACGCAGAGAACAGACACGATGAAGCCCCGAGTGGGAATTTGCTTCCAGCTTCCTTTTCCACACAGGACGCTTTCTGTGAGAGGGTCTCCCACCGTGGGGGTCCCACCCCCACGGTGCTTGGCACCCACTCACTGCCCATTCCTCCCGTCTGCTGCGCATCGCAAGGACAGACACCCGGCCGTGCCATCCACGCAGGAGCGCCCGTTTCGGCGCTGGGGGAGCCGGGGTGCCGCCATGGGCCAGCGTTGACCCTGCAAAAGCGGGCGGTGGGCTGCAGGGGCGGGCCTCCAGCCTGGCAGGTCCGTCCCCGCCCCCAGAACACGGAGTCCAGGCGCAGGAAGAAGCGGCTGAGCTCGGAGGGGCGGCTCCTCTGCCCAGGCCGGCCCTGCGGGGACCCCCAGCAGGCCCCCATCACCTGCTGCCCGGCTTCCAGAGGCCAGGCTTGAGCGTGGCACTGGACACGGGGGACCTGGCTCCCGGGAACGCTCCGTGGGAGGCGCTGGGACCGGCCGGGCGGCCCGCTTCCCAGCCACAGCGCCTCTCAGGCAGAACGTGCCCCGGCGCGGCCCCCGCCCGGCAGCCTGGGAAGGCCGTCCCCACGCTGCTCCCCGGCCCCGGCGCCCCTCAGCAGCTCTGCGCCCCGTGAGGCGTGGCCTCCTCCCTCCTGGCGGCCAGCCCCGGGTCCCCTGGACGGAAAGGGGGCTCACGCCAGCCCGGGCCAGTCCGCCTCAGGGTGCCCGAATCTGCAGCTACGCCAGCTCTCCCTAAAAGCCGGCCCACCTTGCCCTCCTGGCTCCCCTTGCAGCTGCACGGGGGCTGACACCAGCCCGCCCAGGGCTGGCAGTTTAGGGCCAGGCTCCGGGCACTTCTCAACAGCTGGCCCACGCCCCTGTCCCAGCGGCCCTGAGGCATCTGTCTTCCCTGAAGGCTTTTATCTGGGGCCACGGCGTGGAGAGGTGACCGGGGAGGACGCAGGATGGCCCCTCAGACCCACCATCTGTTGCCAGAAGCCAAATGCCCCAGACCAAGTGGCCTAAAGAAAATAAAGCACCCCCTGCTCTGCTGGGGGCCCGGGGCAGTTAGCAGGGACCCGGGCTCATTCAGGGCCCCCACCAGCCCACTGGGGCAAACAAGGAGGCAGACCCCCGCCCCCGCCCAGCGATGGCCAGCCTCCCCAGGCTGCCATGGGCGCCAGAGTGGCCGCTGGAGCCCCGCCACCGCCTCCCCTCCCCGCGTGCGGGTCAGTTACAGACAGATCTGAGTGGCCGCAGGGAACCGGGCACGGTGGGGGCGGGGCCGCGCGAGAGGCAGCGCCGCCTCGTCAATGCCCCCCATTGTCAGGCCGCAGCTTGGCCCCCGATCTCGCTCGCTTAGAAAAGGCTCTTTTTTCCTCCCCAGCCGCTGACAAAGTTGGACAGAGGCACCTCCGCATCAAAGCCGGCCCCCGCCTGCCTCCCGGGCACACAGTCTGGGCCCCTCTGGCCCCAGCGGAGCCGCGCAGGGGAGGAGACCCAGCCACGCGGGCGCGCGAGCAGGGCAGGGCCACCCTCCAGGCTGCCGGGTGCACCCTGGCGTGGCCCAGAGCTCCGCTGACCAGTCCAGGCTGGGACTAACAGCACTTAGAGCAGTGCTCAGGGCGCAGCCCACGGCGATGGCCCCCGCGGGTCCCCGCGTGGACCAGGGGCCCTGCCCACTGCCCCCAGCCCTCCAGCCACGGGGCCCCCCCTCCAGCCACGGGGCCCCCCCTGACACAAGACCCCGATGCGGGGTCGCTCCCTCCGGCCCGAGCGCACCCCGGCCAAGGCGGCCGCCCCAGGACCACGGCGACGGCGGGTGGGCCCAGGGCGCGGGAGCAGGTGCGCGGGGCGGGACGCGGTGGCAGCTGCTGCGGCGGGCGGGGTGGGCGGGCGGCGGCTGTGAGAGGGCCCTTTGTCCTCCCTCCCTGTCCTCCCTCCCGCGGCGCTCGGACCCGGCTGCGGGGGCACCCTGCCCACCCAGGGAGGACGGCCGTGCAGGTGGGGTGGCTGCGGCAGGTGCCCCGGGGGGAGCCCCGGTGTGGGGTGAAGTCGGCGTAGGCGCCTGGCCAGGGGGCCTCGGCGCGGCCAGAGGGGGCTTGGTGCAGCTTCGTCCCCCAGGTCGCACCCTCCCCTGGGGGCTGGGGTGCCCTCTCCTGCCACGCGCCCTGGCTCTCCACCTGGCCAGGGCTCAGGGGCCATGGAGCGGGGACCTCCCGGGACCGGACCCCTGCCACCTCCACTCCTCAGCGCCCCGAGCTGGGGGAAGCTGGACAAGACCCACCCTGTGGCCGCACGCCAGCCTCCCCCTCTGCGCGCTGGGTCTCCACCGCCGTCACGTCTGGCCCGTGCAGGTGAGGGACAGCGGGCGGGGCTTGGGGGCAGGGCCGGCTTCCTCCCGCCGCCCGCGCGTCCCCGGCTCCCCGCTGCCCGCCCCCGCCACCCGCGCTGGCCCTGTGCTTTGTTCCCCGAGCTCAGTATTTCCACTGTGCCCGCTCCCGCGCCAGCCAGCGCCGCTCCATAGAAATGCGAGTCCAGGGACATCCGGAGGCAGATGGTGCCGTGACCTTTCACCGGGACGAATTCTAAACTGCGCTGTTTTCCTTCCTAAGCCAAGAAGCCATCTGCCACCCCAGGGGACAGATGACAGCTCCCTCCACCCCAAAACGAAGGCGAGGGAGGCCCGGGGCGGGGCCCAGAACTCACCGGAGGCGGAGTCCGCTCATTCCCGCCCTCGAGGAGTTTACGGTCAAGTTGGACAAGAGACAGGGCCATGAGGGGGCAGGGGAGCGGCGGCCTCCTGCCCCCCCGGCCAGCAGACCCAGGCGCGGGCCGCAAGCCTGCCGGAGGGCAGCAATGAGGCGGCCTGGGGGGTGCTCCCAGGGGGCTCCACGGGCGGAGAGGAAAGTGGGTTCAACCAGAGGAACTTTGGGGGGCGGAGGAGAGCTTCTGCAGAGGGGCACAGGGAGGGACTCAGAGCAGGGCCCCCGCCCCGCTCCACCCCCAATAAGGCCTTGTCTCTTCTCGGCCTCAGTTTCCCATCAGTGCAGCGGGGTGAGTGAGCATGCACCTGCTGGGGTACCAGAGGTGTCGGCCAAGGGGACCTGGTGGTGGCGCCAAGGCTGGACTCGACTGACCAACGGAGGCCGCGTGACCGGTCCCTGAGATCACGTGTGCTGCAGAAAGGGCTGGTGCCTGTCCGAGGAAGGCCACCTCGGGGTACAGCCAGGCTCGGCCAGCGTGCTTGGGGGACCCAGGATGGCAGGGGATGGCGCCAGGGTGGAGGACAGACACAGCTTCCCGGGCCCAGCCCAGGCCACCTGGTCCCTTCCCGCCACAGCACCACAGCCCGCAACCGCCAAAGTCCAGTTTCCGCAGGCGGCGGCATGGCTGCTCGTGGGGCAAGCAAGGGGGTGGCCGCCTCGTCCTGCCCAGGAGCCCCTCACGACTGCGGCGGGGCCCTGGGGTGCACCCCGGTCTCTCCCCCCCCTCCCCGTGGGCCCTGGTCCAGCCCCAAGCTGGAGCTCCTGCTGCCCCAGTGCAACTCAACAGGTGTCAACCAAGCAGTGTCACCGAAGGTCTTGGGCCTGGAGGGCTGGGGGCACGGCCACTCGGGCACCCCCACTCTCCTCCCCAGAGGCGAGCCCCGCAGATGAAGCCAGGGTGCAGCATGGCCCACTGCCCCCCACCCAACCTGCAGACACTAGCCGCGAACCAGGGACCACCGCCCACGGGCAGCCCCCACAGCCCTGGGCTCCTCGAGCCGGGAGGTTCTGCACCTTCTGGCCCTGGAGGATGGGCAGGGGGGCACGGTACCCCCTTGCTGAGCAGGTGACAGCGGTGGGGCCAGGACGGTGCTGGGGGTGACAGCCTTCTGCTGAAGCCAGGGTGCAGGGTGGGCTTCAGCTGGGGACCCTGGGGCTTCCGGGAGGAGAGGGGTCGGGGACCCCCAGCGCCCCTCTGCAGAAAAGCCGGGGAGCCAAGCCCCCAGGACATGTGGGACGTGGGCGAGCCGGCCCTGGGCTCCTTTCCCCCACCACCCCAGGCCTCCTTCCCGCAGCCCCTGGGGCACCAGCCGCCTCGGGAGGGTCCCCAGGTGCCCTCCGGCCCTGCCAGAGCCTGTGCAGGCAGCATGCTCTTCTGTCCGAGAGGCGCGGGGAGCCAGCCCCCGAGACTCCCGTCACCCCCTTCCTGCCTCCCTCTACCTCCCCCTCGGAGCAGGGGAGGAGCAGCGCCGGCAGCTGGCGGAGCGGAGCAAGCGGGGGTCGCCAGCCCTGCCCACTGTCAGGACCCAGAACCAAGGGTGGGGGCTGTGGTGCCCACCGACCACCGCCTGTGGTGCCCCCCCGGCCCAGGGCTGCGCCCGGCTCTGGGAAGCCCTCCCTGCCTCCCCATGCACGGGCTCCCTCCAGCCCCGGCTCTGCAGGCGCTGGGCCGCTCAAGCCGCCCGGGGCCTGCCCCTGCTCCCAGGGCCAACGCGAGGAGGGAAGCGGCTGCTCAGCACAGGAAAGCAGGGGCCAGATGAAGGCTGGCACAGGCAGGCCAGGGCTGCTGGGGGGCACGGCCGGGGATACTGGGGGGCACGGCCAGGGCTGCTGGAGGGGCACAGCCAGGGCTGCTGGAGGGGCACGGCCAGGGCTGCTGGGGGGGCACGGCCAGGGCTGCTGGAGGGGCACGGCCAGGGCTGCTGGGGGGGCATGGCCAGGGCTGCTGGGGGGGCAAGGCCAGGGCTGCTGGGGGGACATGGCCAGGGCTGCTGGGGGGGGGCACGGTCAGGGCTGCTGGGGGGGGGCACGGTCAGGGCTGCTGGAGGGGCACGGCCAGGGCTGCTGGGGGGGCATGGCCAGGGCTGCTGGGGGCACGGTCAGGACTGCTGGGGGGGCACGGCCAGGGCTGCTGGGGGGGCATGGCCAGGGCTGCTGGGGGGGGGCACGGTCAGGGCTGCTGGGGGGGGGCACGGCCAGGGCTGTTGGGGGGGGGCACGGTCAGGGCTGCTGGGGGGGCACGGCCAGGGTCACTGGCAGGGGAAGGGCATGCCCAAGGCCTGTTGGGGGGCATGCCCAGGACCTGCTGCCGGGGAGGGCGGGGAGCATGCCCAGGGCCTGCTGCTGGGGGGCACGCCCAGGGCTCACCGTGGGGGTGAAAGCGTGCACCTGCCGGGCTGGGTCAGGGCTGGTCTGAGCCCTCCCCGCCCTGGCCCCTTCCCGGGTCTCATCCTGGGGTGGCCTCGAGTGTGCTGGGAAGAGGAAGCGCAGGAAGCGTGACCGCTTCCTTCCCGGCTCCGGGGAAGCCCTTTGTGTGGGCCTGGAAGGACCCTGCCCGCGCAGGAAGCCACCTTTCCCACGGCGGAACAATGCCCGCCGCCGCCCATTGTCCCCGCGTCGCGGGAGCCACTCGCCCCGACCCCAGCCGCTTCAACGTGGCAAGCGCCAGCCCTTAGTGCAGGGGGCAGCGGGGCCCAGGGGTCAAGTGACTTCCCGGAGACGGCCCAGCCGGGGGGAGCGGGGCACCCAAGGCGGGGCAAGGAGCTGCGCAAGGCCTGGGCCGGCAGGCTGGGGCTCACCCAAGGCCCCCGCCTTGCTCTGTCCTCCGGAGATTTTCTACCCAGTCCCCCCAAAAGAGAGCCCCAAACTGGGGACAAGCATGGGTGCCCTCCGCCAGGCTCCATCCCAAACGGCCTCTGGGGACCCCTGTGGCTGACGCCCTCAGCCGCCCCCTCCCCACGGCCCCCGGGGCTTCTGCTCCCCAGCAGGACAGAGCCCGCCCCGCACCCTCCAAGGCCGCTCGGCGGCACGTGGGTGCTGGGAGAGCTGGGTGGGCTCAGCCCACAGCTCGATGGACGCAGGCCAACGCTGCAGGCCCAGTTCCTCCAGCCAGAGCCAACGAGCAACCGGCAACCCCCACACCTGCTCTTGGGGGGCGGCGTGACAGGGAAAGGGCTCCCACGGGCACACCTGTGGCCTCGTGGCTGCCCCTCGTGGCCCGAGGAGGCCACCCCACGGGCCAAGAGCTGACCCTCGGGTGGTCTCAGGCCCGTCCAGCCGTCCTCGTCGGGAATGCAGTGGGAGGGATACCCAGGCCCCCCTCCTGCCTCCCCCTGGCACGAGTGCGAAGCGCGAAGCCCCGCCCCTCCCTCCATGCACCTGCGGGGCATGTCCAGAGCCCGGCCGAGGACTGACCCCGGTCCCCGGGTCCTCAGGCCCATGTTAGCCGAGAAACCCGGGGCTCACGGTCACGTCCATGGCCACTGAGGGGTCACCGGCCGCCGGCCACCCGGGGTGCTGTCAGAACAAGCAGGCCGGCCCCGCCCCCAGGCTACTCAGGAGGTGGGGGGTCTCCCTGGGAAAGAAGGGGGGCGAGGCGGCCCCCCCGGCCTGGATTTCACGCCTGACCGCCTGATCTCCCCAGACGGCGGACAATGCACCCTCACATCGCGCCGGCTCTGGCTGAAACACAACACCCCTGGGGCAGGCGCAGCCAGGAGGGGGGGCCGGGCAGCGGGCCCCGGCCGGGATTTCCGTAGGCCCCTCCTGCCCACCCGGCACCCGGGCCCTGACACCCAGGCCCTGACACCCACCTCACCGGCGGGGCCATGGGGCCTTCCCGCCGTCCCTCGGCGCCGGAGGACGAGGGACGGCGCACCCCAAGGCCGCGCCGCCCGACAGCCTCCCGGCGGGGGCGGCATCGGCACGGCACACAAAGGCGGCGGGGAGGTAGCCCTCTCGCATTCCTCCCCTGGGCGCCCTGGAAACCCGCCTGCAAAGGAGCATCTGCGGGGCCAGGCCCCGAGCTGGCGCAGCGTGGGCCGCCCACCCCAACGGTGGTCCTGGGGCAGGGTCAGCAGGCCCAGGCCACCCCCACCTTGCAACTGCCACCAGCTCCTTTCTCCGGGCCGGACAGTGGGCAGGAGGGGCTGCTGCTCCCCAGAACGGGCTCCCCCGAGGGCTGCGGGGTGCCGGCCCCCCCGGGCGAGGCGGCAAAGCACCTGTGCAGAGGCACCTGTGTCCTGGTCCACTGCAGGGCCAGCGCTTCCATGCAGCGTGCAAGTGGGCGGGGCTGGCGCTTCCCCCCCCCCCCAGCAGCCTCAGAGGAGTCCAGCCACCCGGAAGGGCCCAGAGTGCTGCACCCAGCCCGCGAGGGGGCCACGTGGGGAGGGGCCGGCAGCCTCACGCCTCGGGCCAGCGTGGGGGTGAGGCTGGCGGTCTAGAGACGCCTGGCGGGGGGTCAGCTGGGCTGGCAACGCTAGGTCCCAGGACCTCTGCCCCCAGGACACTAAACCCATGAGGACTTCACCCAAACCCTGTGGTGGGGGCTGCTCTCTACACCCTGCCGGGTGAGACCCCAGGGCGGCAGCAACGGGCTCCAGGTGGAGTCCAAGTCACGTGACACGCCCTCCCCCGGGGCACCGCGCTGCCCCCCCAGCCACGAGGCTGTCCACGGAAAGCACTGGGTAAAAACGAAGTGCGGGAGGGAGCGGGTGGAGGGGGAGCGGTTGAGGACCTGTTTCCCACGTACGAGGTTCTGGGCTCAGCCCCTGCACGCTCGCAAAAACAAAACAAACACAGCAAAACAAACCGACGACCGCAGGACAGCACGAAAAAACATCCTGCTAAACCTAGAAACACAAAACAAACAGTAAAAGAAAAGTGCAAGAGACACACGGGGGTGGCACACTCACCCCCCAAGAGCCTCGCGGCCTCCACGTGCCCTCGTGGAGGCCGGGTTTCCAACGTGCCCAGGACAGCAGGTGCGCGAGCCACCCGCGGTCGCACGGCCAGCGCGGGGGCACCACCCCGGGCCGATGGGGACGGGGCGCCGGAAGGAGCTACACCAGAACCAGAGGGCAGGTCCAGCCCCCCCGCGGGCTGGAAGCCAGACCTCCCAGAGCCCGCTGCCACCCGCCGGCCTCCACTCCCGGCTCCAGCAGCCGCCGCTCTCTGCGAGTGCTTCACCCCACCCCCGCTGGCCCGACCCCTGCCCTGGGGAAGCCCCAGCCCGGGCTGGAAGCTGGACACAGCCCACCCGGTCCACACTCAGCCACCACCTGCTTCTCCCCCGCATCGGGGAAGGAGGGCAGGAGACCCCCATGGGGCTGCCCCCAGGCGCTGGAGCCCACCCTGGCTGCCTCGAAGACTCCAGAGGCTGAGGCAGGAGGCACAGAAGTGTCACCGCCCCTCCCCCAGGCGCCCAGGAGCACCGGGGCCAGAGGCGCAGGGAGGCGGAAGTGTGGCGGGGGCCCCCCCAACCCCCTGCCCCGCCCCCAGCCCTGCTCAGCACCTTACTGAAAAGCCGTCAGGAAAAACACGCACAATCAAAGCTCTGCCTTCACCGCCCCCTGCACCTCTCGTTTCCAGTAACTGCGCAGTTTCCGCTCATCAACGACCAAAACCAAGAGGAAATGGTGGGAGGCCAGGGCCCCGGGCCCCGCGACACCGTCCCGGCCGCTGGACGGATCTCTCCGGGGGCTGCGGGCAGCCAGTGCTCACCGCCACCCCCTCACCTGGAGGCCCTCTCGCCCGACGGGGCTGGGCGCTGGCCGCCCCTGCGCCGTGCTGGCCGGCCTGACCTCCACGAGGGTGGCCCAGCTCCTAGCTCCCCGCGTCCCGCCAACCGCCCCCGTCTGTCTCGTCAGCAAACGGGGTACCCACCACCCCATCAGGGCCTGGCGCTCTGAATGGGCGCCGTGACCGCAGGTCCAAGCCTGTCGAGGAATGGGGGGGGGGCGCGGCGGGGGCACGCGGGCTGAACCTCCACGCCCCCCCAGGGGCCACGTGCCCTGACCGGAGAAGCCTGCTCCGGGGAGAGTAGCTGAGGGGCAGCTTCCCTGCGACGTCGTCAAGCACGAAGGCTTCGCTCACGGAGCCTGGCCCACCCCCACGGCGGGGCGGCTCCCCGAGAAATGCCTGCAGCCCGGGCTGTGACTCACGCCGGTGCGGGCGCGGGGCGAAGACGGGCGGCCAGGAGCTGGGTGCGCCCCAAGGCCGCTCACCACGCACGAGGACCAGAGGCCAGGCTCCCACGGGCGGGGGAGGCCTGGGGGGAGAAGGGGACCTCAGGAGCCCCGTGCCCGCCCCCCATGCCCCCAGCGTGCGCCCACGAGGACGCGCTCCACACCGCGGGACGGGCGGGGCCTGCCTCTAGGCCACCTGCGGGGGGCGTGTGCTGGGCCAGCCAGCGGGGTCACCTGGACCAGGGCTGGAGCAGCCAGTGGCAGCGCTGCGGGCGCCTTCTGCTGGGCCTGGCGCCGCGTGTCCGCTGGCGTTTCTGTCATTAGAGAAGAAACTAAACCCTCCGCTTCCAAGAGAGGGCGCGGCTCGAGGGCTGGGCCCGGGGCTCCTGGTGGACCCTGGAGGAGGGCTAAAACCTGGGGGGGATGGTCGCGAGCCCGGTGGGGGGCTCCCCCGCACTGGCTGAGCAGCCGCCGCCATCCCGAGGTCACAGGCAGGGACGGGAGTCGCGCGCAGGTGTGCCCACGGACGCCCAGCATCAGGCGAGGCCGGAACCTTCCGGGAGCACGAGGCCAGGGTGGGGCGGCTGAGCCAGCCTCCCGTGTGGGGGCAGGTGGACAACTCAGACCCCCTGGGACCACCCAGCCGCCCTTGGCGGGAGTGGGGGCAGGGCCTCCCACCTGGGCCCACCTGTCCGAAGGCTCTGGGCAGCAGGGCCGGGGGAGCAGCCAAGCTGAGGCAGGTGGCCTGCGGTCAGCGCCGCTGCCCCCGCAGTGACCGGGGAGGCCTGGGGGCTCCCGGGTTTGGGAGCCACAAGTATGGGTGCCAGAGGCCTCCCAGTGCCCCCCTTCGCCCCCACTGCTCCTGTGGCCCACTGGAAACCCAGACCCCAGATGCTCTTTCCAGAAAACTGCAGATGCCAGTGGGCCTTGGACACAGGCCCCCACCCCCACCCCAAAAAGAGCCCAAGACTCCCCTCACCAGAGCTTTCCAAACGGTCCCAGCAAGGCAGGAGGAGGTAAGTGGGCCCCCTGGCAAGAGAGCCGGCCCCTTCGGGCTGTCACCCCAAAGCAGCAGCTGTGTATCTGGGAGGGGTGGGAGCAGGGAGGGCAGCCCTTAACCCAACTAATTCACACTAAAGTGTTAGTGGCAGGCAAGGGGGACGGAAGGGGACGCTTAGGCCACCCCCCCTCCCCAGGCATCCATCCCAGAGGCAGTGGGTCTGGGGTCAGCAGCAGGGGCAGAGGGCCGGGCCACTCCAGCGGAGCAGGGCATTGGGGAGGGGGCTCCCTCGGCCTGGGGGTGCCGGGACGAAGCCCCCGCGGCCCCTGGGATGGGCAGGTGTCCAGGTGCTAAAGCTCTCAGGAGGGGAGGGCACCCGGCAGCCGCAGCCCGGACCCCCGCTGAGGGGCCCTGTGGGGGACTGGCGCTCCCCCGAGGCCAGAAAACTCAGGGGGTCCCCGTTTGTGTGTAAGCGCGAGCAGCCAGCCCCCCAGACCCCCTGGCCTCTCAGGGCTGAGTCCCCTCCCCCAGGGGCGGGCCCAGAAGCGCAGCACTGACCCCCACCAGCCACACAGCCCCCCACCCCCAGGCAGGGAAAGGCCTGGAAAGAGATGGCAGTTCCCACCTTGCCCCTGGCGCCTGCCTCTCACTTCCTAGCTCCGCGGCCAGCCATGCTGCCACTCCAGCCGGACCCTCTGCCCGCTGCCCCCGTCTCTGCCAGTTTAGAGGCCCTGTGCCCCCGGCGGGGTGTTCCCGTCGCATGGCCTCGTATGCAGTTGGCGACTAAAACTGACCGGGACTGGCCCTCGTCTCGTGACCTGCCCCCGTCAGCACTGATGTCCACAGCTTGCATGGGGGCCGCCTTGCCCACCCCCCACCGGCACCTACCCTGGGCCAGGGGGGCTGCTGCCACGGGGGGACACGGCCGAGAGCCTGCTGTGGGCGCCGAGCAGAGCGGGGCCGCGGGTAGCAGTGCCACCCTCGCCGGCCCGGGAGTTAGTCCAGTTCCTCCAGGAAGCCCTCCTGCACGCACCCCCCCACGCCCACCTCCTCTGGACAATGGCCAACCGACTGCCCGATGGCGTGAACGCTTGTGGCCCGCCTTCGGCTAACCCCCGAGGGCTAACCCCCGAGGGATTCAGGCGTGTAAAAGCGCGCCCCTCTCCCTCGCGTGCTCTGCGGACGGCGCCGGGTGCCTTGCCACCCACCCCGGGGCCCTCGGCTGGGCCCGGAGGAGAAGCCTGGAGAAACCGCCCTGCAGAAGCCGCACTCCTCTCCCTCCCGCCCCTCCTGGGGGCCTGTCGCTCGCTGTCCCTTCCCCAGCAGGTGCACCCCCAGCCCGGGCACCTGGCCCCAGACCGGCAGAACCGGCCCCGCTGCATTGCCCAGCCTGACCACTGGGCGCCCCCACCCCCGCTCGCTGCTGCCCACCACCAGGGCCCCGCTCGGACACAGCTGGAAGGGGCTTTGGGGGCCACAATTACAGAGGAGAAACTGAGGCACGGCAGGTCAGCATCCAAGCCGGCCTGGTTCCGGCCGGGATAGAATCGCCCCGCTCGGCAGCCACACCTCCCGGGAGAGACGGCCCCGTCCCGCCTGGGTGGACGTTCATTAGCGGGAAGCTTCCGGAAGACCAAACACGTCCCGGCACAGTGACGGCGCCCAGAGCCAGGGCTCGTTAAAGCTGCTGACGCGTCCCTCAGCCCGCCAGCCTCGGGGAGGGTGCTCGAAGTCCCGGATGTACTGAGGGCTGACGCCAGCTGGCCTCCCATTCCCACCCCCTCCCTCGGCCTCAGTTTTCCCACCCGTAAAATGGGATAAAAACAGCACAGCCACCGGGGCGTGGCCAAGGGGACGAAGTAAAACGGCCGCCAGGGGCCTCGATGACGCGGGATGAAAGCCCCGTCCGCGCGCTGAGCGGTCGTTACGCAATTGAGGAAAGCCATCTAGACGGGCCACCGCCTCGCCAAGCCACATCCTCTCGCCATTTATAGGCGCGATCGAGAGGCAGGAGCCATCTCTCCGACGGGCCAGCCCGACGCGGGTGCCGCGCGCGAGGGAAGGCGTGAGGCCTGGCCGTGGAGCTCCGGGCACCCAGCTCCGAGCCCCCCACCCCCAGCAGCCCCAGCTCAGGCGTCCCCCTCAAGTTTCCTCCTCCTGGCTGAACCCCTGCTCCACCCTCTTCCTGCAAGGCCCCAGTTTTCTTTCTTTTATTATTTTTTCAATGGGAAAAGGTTGGCTGTGGCTCAGGGGCCGGCCTGCCCCCAGCAGGCCGCTTCCTTCCCAGGGAGCCGGGAGCCTGCCAGTTTCAACAGGCAGGTGCGACTGTCCCCTCTGACACTAGCTGTTTTCCTAACCCCGGTGTCCTTTAAGAACAGAGGAAGTCCCTAGCCAGGCTTCGCCCAGGCGGGGAGGGGGAGCCCGCCCCGCCCCACCCACACCCAAGACGCAGCAGGGAACTACAAAACGGAAAATGGAAACGGCAGGAGAGGCAGAAGCCACGCCCCTCCCAGCCTCAGCCACAGCCTCTTCCTCCTCGAGAGAGGCTGGGGGGGCGGCGCGGGGCCCAGTCCTGACCTCTGCGCCTGTGGCCTCCCGCCACCCCGCGCCATGCCGTGTTTGGGGCTGGGCACCCTGCGCTCACCACCGGCTGGCGTGGCGCCCATGTGTGTCGCTGCCTCTCCTGCCCCCACACCAGAGGGCTGACCCTGGGTGGGGGCAGGGGATCAGCCCGTCCCCCACTATGTCCCGAGTGCCTCGAGCAGACCAGAGCAGACAGCAGGTGCTCATGAGTGTCTGTTGTGGGAAGGAGAGAGGGCTACGCTGGGGCTGTCGTCGAAGGAAGCAGCCGGGCATCCACGAACGAGGACCTCGAAACCAGTGCCAGCAGCACTAGAGGAGCCGGCAGGGGGCTGCTGGCCGCTGCCCAGTGCCTCTGACACCCGGACACAACCCTGTGGGACCGTTTACAGACGACGAAGGCAAGGTCCAGGTGACACGGCGCCCCGAGGTCACCGAGCACCAAACGCAGGGTCACCCAAACCTCCAGAAAGCCCCCAACAATGCTGAGACGAACCCTGACTTCTGCGCCCACATGGAAGATGCCCCCCTAACGTTGTGATGGTCTCACCGGCATGGGCAGCGTCTTGGTCATCCTAGGGGCCCAGAGAGGCGCACCCCGATAAACCCAAGCCTACGATATCCCTTCAGCCCCCCCCAGCCCCTCCTCCAATCAAAAGACTCCCCTCCTAGCACTGAGGGTGTGTGGGGGGAAGGCTGGAGAGGGGGTGGGGGGCCCACAAGGAGCCCCCTGGCCTGCCCGCCAGGCCACTGCTCGGCAGCCGCCCAGAGGGCACAGGGGTTCTCGGCGGCTCCCCGACTTCCCCTGGGAAGCCAGGCCGCCCGCGGGAACCCCTTCTCCAACCCTGCGCCCTGCGGCCGCCTGCCTGGCGGCTTCGGGGGAAGGCTCCTCGTCCCTGGGGTGGAAACGGGTGACCTGCCAGCGTGAGTGCGTTCCTCAGGCCCCTTGCACAGGGGAGCAGGCCGGCCCAGGGCACCAAGCACTTTCCAGGGGTCGCGGCTGGACGCCATGGAGCTGGGATTCAGAAGCTCGGGGGTCGGCGGGCTGGACACGCCGGAAGCACGGGGCCTCTGCCTCCGCGAGCCCCGCCAAGCCCCCAGCGTGGAGCCCTGTGAGGTCGGAGGTCCCCGGGGCCCTGACCAGGCACGGCAGCAGCGCCCCCCTCCCTTTGCACCGTGAGCCCCCGCACCGGGCCCCTGCCTGGCTGTGGCCCCGTCGCTGCCTCTGACCCGGCGCCCTCAAGCCCAGGGCCGCCCAGAGGGGGGAGCCTTGCTCTTCCGTTCCGAACGGGGCGCGTGGGGGTACACAATGGCGTCTGTATGGGCTGAACCCGGGCAAGTGCCAGGACAGGCTGGGGGCGGCTTCCCGCCAAGGAGGAGGGCGACGCCAGAGCCCATAGGAGGGGCGAAGCAGGCCCCCAAATCCCCATCAGTGTGCTGGCTTTGCGGGCGGGGGCTCCCGAGACCCCAGGTTTGGGGGATGGCGGAGAGGGTCCCCTTTTAGAGAGCCTCTGCCCGGAGACCAGGGTTGGGGGCTGGGGGGCAGCACGAGGGCACGAGCTCCCCGACAAGCGGCCCGCCTCTGCAGCCTCCGCGCCAAGCCTCCTGCACCCCCGGGGGTCACGGGGGAGAGCTGGCCCCCACGTCCCCCGACAGCATTCTTCCATCCCTCTCCCAGTCTTCTGCAGAAGTAATGAGATTCTCGTCGCCTCTTGTAGGGGAGGCGGGGGGCTTCAAGGGGCAAAGTCAGAGCAGGAGCGGCCGGCGGGAGGAGGCGCGCTGCCCGTTCTGGGAAGCCACGCATAATTAATCACCCAGCCTTAATCCGCCTTCCCCAACAATAGGCCCTGCGCTGCCACTGAATCCCAGCTGTCGGTCTCTGAATGAAAGGAAACAAGATTTAGGGCAGCAAGCGTCGGCAAGGCTTCTGCAGGGGGAGAAAAGGCCCCAAAAAGCAAAAAAAAAAAAAAAAGCAGAAAAAAGTAGTGTGCATTCATTAGGGTCCCACAAAGGCCGGCCCGCTTCGTCCATTAAACTGCTCACAGGCCTGCCTAATTGGCTTGAGTTCAGGGAGGGCGGGGGGCTGCGGGGCAGGGGGCTGTCAAGGGACGGGGCCCCCGGACAGTTGGAACAAGGGCACGTCGGCTGGGCCCAGAGCCATGTCTTCATCTGCAGCCTCCGGGGGGAGGAGAACGGACTTTTTCTCCAGCTGCCAAAGCCTCTCCAAACTTCCCATCAGGGACAAACTCAAGTTGAAGGGCAACGGCACAGAGCAGAAGCTTTGCGGAGGCCGAGCAGCGCTCCAGGGCAGCTCGGTTCCCCCACCCACCCACCCATGCCCACCTGACAGCCAAGGAGGCGGAGCTCACGTGGTCGGGAGTTTGCAGGTGCCGAAAGGGAAAGCAAACTTTCCCAGGGCTCCTTTCCCCCACCCAGGCCAGGAAGAAGCGCCCTGGGAAGGGCAGACAGCCCAGGAGGGTGGGTGTTGTTTAGAAATACTCCATTTCCTGCTGACAGGTTCACCTGCCCAGAGAAGGCATCACCTGCCTGGAGGAGGTGCACCTCTCTGTGAGTACTCCTGAGCTCCCTGGCCGGCCCACGGTTCCCCAGAGAAACAGGGTGCCGGGGATTCCCACCCAGGGCCCAGCGGCGCAGAGGGAGTGCTGGAACCCGGGCCCAGCTCCGCATGCAGCATAATTGCCGGCGATTAAGTAATTGCCAGACTTTGTCCAATAAAAGTCAGCACGTGACCACGCCCAGCCTTCTGGGCCATCGTGGCCAGACAATGGGCCAGTGTTCCGTCTGGGCTCCCGCTCCCAACAAAGCAACAGGACCCGCGGGGGGCGCATACTCACACGCAGGCCTCTGTGCCGTTGGCAAACACTTCACACTTGCCGCCATTCAGGCAGGACTCGCCGGGCTGGGAACAGCGCAGGCCTGGGGGGGGGCGGAGACAAGGGGTCAGCGCCGCCGAGCCCGCCCCCCCCAGCGACCCACCCCCAGGGACGGGCAGCCCACCCTGACGCTCAGGGGGGCTGGGGGCACCGTCGGCCCCTCACTTGGGAGGCTCTCCACCGGGGTCGAGGAAGGGACCACCGGGGGCCCCCCCGCGGGAAATCTCAGGGCGTCCTGCTGGCAGGTGGACGTGGGGCGGGGCGGCCTGGACTGTGCCGGAGAAGAGCCGAGCGGACCCCGGGCCGCTCTCCAACGTGTGCGCCACCCCCCCCATTCATCGTCGGGGAGCCCCGCCGGCTCCGGGACGCCGTCCCCACCCGGTCACCGCCATTGGCTCACTGTTCAAACGCGCTGGCGAGGGGGGCGGCAGGCCAGGGGATGGCCACACTGGGCTCCCCGCTCGTGGGAAAATGCGACAGCTGCGCGGCCCCGAGCCCCGCCCGCCCACAAAGCCGCAGAATCAGAGCAGTTCATTGTCGCCAGGGCCGCCTCCTGGGGCACGGGGACCACCCCCCCACCTGGCCCCGCCTCCGCGGACACCCAATACCTGCTCCGGCAGGCGGGCATCTCCAGGGGCTGCCCCCGCACACCCGGGGAGGGGGGGGCTTCCCCATTCGGAAAGAATTCAACCCCATTTCTGGGAAGGGACCAATAAATGGAGGCTCTCCCTCCCCTCCCAGGCAGGGGGAGAGAAGGCCTGGGGGGGAGAGACCGCACAGGACCTGGAGCTCTGCTTTCTGGGGGCAGGAAGACAACTCTCACTGCCAGCTTTTCGGGAAGATAGGGATTAGTGGCCACTGGATTCCCAGGGGAACTCCTCCGCTGTGAGGGGCGGGAGGAGACAGTGCCCCCCTCTCCACCACCCCCCCACCCACAAACTCTGCAAACTTGAACTCTCTAAATCTAAGCGAAACCCAGTCCTGCCAGGGCGCCGCGGAGTCTCTGCCCACCGCCGCCCCTCTAGAAGTTTGGGAGTCAGGCTGGGGGGCAGGCGAGGTGGGTGGGGGTGGTGGGATGGGCGGATGGAGCCCAGGGACCCAACAGCCTCTGCCGCTTTCCTACAGGGTCGGGAAACCAAGCGGGTGCTGGCCCCCGCTCCCCGCGGTGCCCCGCAGCCGCCCCGGGAGCGCCCAAGTGGACCCCACACCCCGCGCCCCGACATCCGCCCCGGCTCGGGCCAGGGGTGGAAGGGAAAGATAAATGGCCCTGCGAAGCAACAGGAAACCCAAACCGACTCGACTCAAACCGAAAAGTCGTGGGCTGCCCGCCCGCCCCGGCTGCGAGCCCCACGCGCCGCTGCCGAGGGCGACCAGGGGCCCCCGGCCGGCCACACCCGGCTCCGACGCCGGCTCCGGGCGCGACCCCCGAGGCGGAGGGGCACGGGTGCTCCCCGCGGGAAGGGGGGATGGCCACCCCTCTCCGACCCGCCCTCCCCCGCCTTCCCGGTACCCCCCACTGCCTCGGGCCGCCCAGGGCCCCCTCCCGACCCCGGTGACCCCAACCGCGAGCCGCTCGGGCTGCCCCCTCCCCAGCGCGGAGCGCGCGCGCGGGGCGCCGCCGAAGTTTGCCGAGGGCGCGGGAAGTTGCGGGCCCGGCGGCGCGGACGCCTACCTCGTGCGGCGAGCGCGGGCAGCAGCGCCAGGCAGAGCAGCGGCGCCAGGGGCGGCATGCCTGCCCGCCCGCCGCCCGCTGCGCCCGGGGCGGCCTCCTGCGCGGGGCCGGCCGGGCTGGGGCGCACTCGCGCTCCGGAGGGGCCCCCGGGCGGCCCCGCCTCTCCTCTCCTCCCGGCCGGCGGGCGCGCTGCGCTCCGAGGCCCCCGGCTGCCCGCTCGGCGGCCGGCCCGTCCCTCCGCTCTGGCGCGCCCCGCGGCCTGCGCTCCCTCCCGCGGCCGAGGCACGAGTGAGGCGCGGGCCGGCCGTGCGCTCCGCCCCCGCCGCGCGCCCCGCCCCGGCCCCGCCCCGCCGCCCCGGCCCCTCCCCGCCGATCCCTCCGCGCCCGCGCCCCTCGCGCCCCCGGCCGGCCCCGCGCCCCCTCGGGCCGGGCACGTCGGGGGACGCCGGGACTCCCGCGCGGGGCCCGGGCGGCGGGAGGGAGCGGGGCCGGCCGGGGGACTACTACTTCTTCGAAAGTTTCCCAAGGCCCAAAGTTGGGTCCCGGGCCGCGGAAGGATCCGCTCTGGTGGCCTTCGCGCGCGGCGACAATGGATACATTTGCATCTCAATGGCCGGGGAGGCGCGGGGGCCGGGCCCGGAGGGGCGCCGGGCCGGGGAGGTGGGCCGAGGCCAAGTTAGGGAGATCCCGGGATCCGGGCTCAAGGAGGAGGCTCGTCCACGCCGCCGTGGGTGCGCTCCGAACCGCGTGGCTCCTTTCCCGAGCGCCGCGGGGCTGCGGCTGTTAAGCCCGGGGGGCTGGGGACCCAGCCTGGAGCACTTGACCCTAAGGGATTGTGGCGCTGCGCTCCGGTCCTCTGGGGCGGGGGTGCGGGCGCCCCCAGGGAGCAACCCGGGGCTACTGCCTCGCGGGGCGGCGAATGCATCCGCTCGTCGGGATGGGAGGTCGTGCCCCTTTCCCGGGCGTCGCCTGCCTAAAGTGGCCCCGGAAAGCTCGCGGGGACCGGGCAGCCCCGCCGCCAGCGCCGGCGTGCCCTGGGGCCCCTCCCATGTGCTCCTTCCGGGTGGCTTCTTTCTCCCTGGGCAGCCTGTGCCAAGTTTGCTTGAGCGCTGGGCGCCCCAAATGCCTGTCTCGTCTCTGCACAACCGGGGTTCAAGGGCCAGCGCCGCCCCCATCACGCCCCGGGGGTCTGAGGGCAATGGCAGGAGGCGCACGGCCCCAGCCGGTGTCCGGGCGGCCTTGCTGGAGGAAGCGCGGCCGCGGCCGGGGTGTCAAGGCTGGGTGGGGGCTTGGCCCGGCGCGGCGCGCTGGAGGCGGGAGACGCCGGCCGGGCAGAGATGCCGCGGGCGCCCGAGGAGGCGGCCGCCCGGAGCCAGCGCCCCGCCTGCCTTGGCACACCTGTTGCAGGACAGTGGCGGCAGCTGCCAGCCTGCGCCGCGCGCGCTCCCGCAGCCTCCCAGGCCCCCGCAGTTGCGGCGGGAGGCCTCCCCCTCCGCCTCCTACCGGAAGCTGGCGGCGCCTCTTGGAGCCGCGGGGTAACTGCGCGGGGCGCAGCGCCCCGGGAGGAGGCGCCTGGAGGCGGCCGAGATGTTTATATCGCAGCGGCCCGACTGCGGGGCCGCCTGGAGAAGCAGGTTTTCCCCTAGAAGGAAGAGCAGGGCTGCGCAGGCCCCTCCCCTGCCCCCACCCCTGTCCAGACTCAGTACTGGGGCTCCCCAGGCCCCTCTGCTCCCCAGGGAGGGCCTGGAGCCCACTGCGGCCTGCGTGCCCTCCATGGGAGCCCCGCGCCACCGAAGTCCTCCAGCTTCACCCATCTCAGGTCTGGCCAAGGCTGGGGATGGGGAGCACTGGACCCGAAGTCCCTCCAGGGTCTGGGCCCAGCTGTAGCCACAGCCCCTTCACTCTAGCCCTCAGCTGAGCGCACAGGTCCCCGCCGCCAGGGGTCTGAGCCGTCTGGGGGGTACGCCAGAGAGCTGGGGGCCACCCAGGAAAGGCAGAAGTGCCTGGAGCTGGAGAGAGGACACGGCCAAGGTGGGGGTGGCCTGGCGAGTGGGTGAGAAGCTTTTTCATTCACAGGTCAGGCCTGAGAATTCTGTTGCCCCCCCCCCCGCCAGGGGTTTGGGGGCAAGGGGGTCCTGATCAAGCAGGGGTGAGGCCAGGACGGCCTAAGAAGAAACGGGAGAGCGGAACCCAGGGGAGTGGGCCAACAAGAGGCAAAACGGGGGATCCCTGCTGTGGCGCTGGGAGCCGAGCCCATTTCCCAAGGACACCCCCTGAATGGCTGGGGAACCCGGGTCTGTGGGGCCTGGTTTGCGGGCAGCGGCCTGGGGCGGCTCGCGTTCTTCTCGGGGCGCAGGGAAGACAGGGGTGACCCGGGCCCATTCCTGCCCCCAGAGCCAGCCCCCTCCTCCTCCCACCGGCCGCAGGGCCGCAGCTAGCACCTGGAAGGGCAGCGTCCGCTCCTGGAAGATCAAGAGGGGTCTGGTCCCAGGCTCTGGCAGTTATGAGGCACCTGCTGTGTGCTCCGGGGCACGCGGTCCCTGGCGGGGTGTTGCACTTGCCCAGGCCAGCAGTACACACACCAGGCCACCTCCAGCCCACGTGGCCTGGTTTGCCGGCAGGGGTGGGGGTGCCGGGGTGTCAGCGGCGCCCCAGAAGTCTCCCGGGTGCAGCCAGGACTGAGAACCACGGGGTACAGCCCCTTTTGTTCCTGCAGCCGCTTCACCGGGAGCTTCAGGGGCAGCCTGGGCAGGGAGGGCAGCACGGTGCTCCCCGATTTCCAGGTGGGGAAGCTGAGGCTCGGGCCTTCGGCAGTGTCCGGCCGCCAGGACAGAGGCCCCCACAGGCTGCGGTGGGCTGTGTGGCGGCGCTGGGGAGACAGGCTCGCGGTGGTCCCAGTGTGGGGGGCAGCAGGCTGCATTTAGGGTATAAGGAGAGGACCGCTGGGGAGGGGTGTGGGGGGGTGCTGGCCGGCTGGGGACTTGCCGGGAGATTCTAGAAAACCCAGGGGTAAGCGGTGGATTGCAGTTGATGCTCCGCCCTGGGCCCGCACGCTGGCCTGGCTCAGGCGCCGAGTCTCCTGGGGGCCGTCCACGCACGCGCTCAGGCCCCCGGGGGCTCTGCTTTCCCCTCTATCACGTGACTTCTGAAGTCCTGGCCGCCTTTTTCCTCTTAGAAACACCCTCGGGCGTTTCCCAAGGCTCCACGTCTTTCTGGAAGGTGGTTCCCGTGGTTGCCTGGCAGTGCTGCAGGTGGACGGGCGAGGTGTCCTCCTCCGAGATGGCCTCCCGTTGTCCCCGCATGGCTTCTGGGTTTTCACCTCCTCCAGGAAGCCGTCCCCAAGTCCTGGGGCCCCTGGCCCTGCTCGCAGCGCATGGCTTAGTCGCCGCTCGGGCTGCTGCCCTCCGGCTCCCACACATGCGGCTCCTGGAAGGTTGGCTCCCTGAGTGGGTGCCTGCGGGGAGAGCCCGCAAGAAGCAGGATGTCCAGCAGGTCCGCCGGCTCGGCACCCGGGCCCTCCGGCCGGACGTTCACCAGCCCCCTCGGGCCCCGCACGGTGCTGGGGGCCCTGCACCGGGGCGGGTCTCTGGAGGCGGCCCCGGCCGGCCCCTCCGTGCAGACGCCCTTGCCGCGTGCTGCCCGGGCATGTCCCCCGGCGGTCCCCTGCCTCCCGGTGGGTGCTGGGCTTTCCGCGCGGCCAGGCAGCCGCAGGCCCCGGCTGGCACCTTCCGTCCGAGAAGGGGGGCTGCTGCGGAGGGAGACCTGCCCTCCTGGGCTTTCCCCGTGGCCCAGGGCCAAGGCCACCACGTGTCCCCCGGTGGATGACCAGAGCGTGGACCCCAGCGGGAGCTCAGAGCGGATGCCTGTGGCCCCGAGAAGGAGAGGTCCGGCTCGGACCCGTCCAGGCTCCCAGGCCCCCTCAGGAGAGGCCAGCCGAGGAGCGAGCGCTGGGCGGGGGTTCTCAGGGGCTCACGGGGGTGGGGGTGTTGCCGAGAGAAGAGCCCAGGCTTGACCCGGTCCGTGGGGGGCTGTGAAGGAGGAGCGCAGGGGCGGGGGCCCAGAGGGGGCGGGTCGAGGGGTCAGGGGGCTGTGTGACCGCCCCCTTCCTAGGTGAGGACGTCAGGCTCTGAGGGCTGTTTCGGGGTCCCGCTGGCTCCACCCAGCAGGAGTGACCCTCACGCCCACTGTCCAGCACCGGAGCTGGGCCCGAGGACCCTTGCCGAGCCGGCGGAGGTGAGGGTGGCCTGGAAGAGAACCCCCCTGCCTTCCCCTGCGAGTGGCAGCTTAGAACTTTCTCTCAAAAAGAAAGGGCTCCGGGGCACGAAACTTCTCGGCCCGCCCCTTGGGCTCCAAACACCCAGAGCCTCCTGCGGGCTGAGTCACCGCAGAGCAGAGCCGCAGTCCCCTGTCTCCCATGCCCCCCCCACTCTTCTTTCCTCCCTTTTTTTCCAAAGGTGAAAATAGCTGGAAATATCTTTTTGTTAAATACATTTTAATTTGTACAGGGAAGCCCTGGCTTTGCCAAACGGGGCCCTTCAGCCCCGGCAGGAGCGGCCTCCGCCCCCCAAGGCGGCCTCTGCCCCCCCCCAAGGCGGCCTCTGCCCGCCCCCCCCAAGGCGGCCTCTGCCCCCCCCACGAAGGACCCTGAGCCGCCAGGGAGCGTTTCTTCCCATTTGCTCCAAACACATTTTAACATGTTTAGAACTTCCGCTGCCCACCCCCCCACGCCCCCACGGCCCTCGTTAAAGAGAAAATGGGCCTGCACGCCGGGCTTGGGTTACCGGCCTGGGTTACCGGCGGGAAGCACCTCCGCGAAATCAGCGGAGCACAAACATCAGCAGATATGGTACATCTGTGAGTTATTTTCGTGCCTCTAGGGGAAGGGGAAAAAAAAAACAAACCATCGATTCTTAAGTAAGACCAGAATTCGTCTATATTTTTTGCTTGACAGCTAAAGAAAAAACTTGCCAAAAGCCAGAGGCGCTGCTGAGTGTTGGCGTGGGAATGTTAGTTTAGTCAGAGATTTGCTCTGGGCCATTTAAATAAAAACCAGGCTCTTCAGTGGCAAACGCCAGTCAGGAGTGAAGGCGGCCAGAGCCTCTGGGGCCCAAGAAACAGGTCCTGGAGCCTGCGTGGCCCTCGGCTCTTCTCGGCCCCCCCAGGCGCCCCGTCACCACCGGCGCGTCCCTGGTAAACAGCGGGGCAGTGATGTCAAGAGCGGCAGGAGAAGCCCGCCTTGCCGTGGCCGTGGCTGCTTCCACCGGAGGAGGAGGGGCCCAAGGAGGCTGGGCCGCTCCAGGGTCTTTGCACGACATAAATCATGGAGGCTGTCCCGGGGAGGAGGATAAAAATACCTGCAGGATGGGAACGCCAAGGCCGAGAGGGGCCGGGCTGCAGGTTCCCAGTGCCGCGCAGGGAAGCCGAGGGGCCTGGGCCCCCCACCCCTGCAGCCCCCGGGGGGGCAGCGCTTGCCCGAGGGTCCCCACGCGGGCCCCGCATTTGGGGCTGTGCCTGCCCAGGGTGGTGACCGAGTGCCGGCTACCTGAGGGGTGCGGGCGTCTCACTCCCGGGGCCTCATTTAGGATTTGGGGGACCCCATAGAGCCCAGAGGCGAGGGGCCCTGGGAGAGCCAGGTGGAATTTGTGGTTTGTTTGTTCATTTCACTCTTTGGGTCCCACCTGGGGAGGAAAGCAGGGGCCTCTGCAGGTGGGATGGGCTGGGGGTCCCAGACCCAGGCCCCCAGGGAAGCCACCGCTCCTCTGCTGCTGGGGGTACCCCGGTACCTTGGGCAAGCCCCTCAGGACCCCCCTCAGGACCCCCCTCAGGCAGGGGGCAGGAGGCGGACAAATCTGCCTGCCGCCGGGGGTCTCGTGGGGGGACAGCCCCCCCTTCCTCCAAGCTGGGGTCCTGAGCGTGCCGTGATGGCCCCCACTTAGAGCAGGCAGCCCTGGGGCGAGTGCAGGAGAAGTGGGGAGCCATGCAGAGGCTGTCTGCCTGGAGACCCCAGCCTGGTGGCCCGGGGCAGCTCTGGGAGCAGGGACGCTGGCAGCTCTGGGCGGGACATCTGTCAGTCAGCGTGTGGCCCCCTCGCAGGGCTGCAGCCCCAGGTCGCGTGCTCACAGATGTGGGGTTCTCCCATCGACTGAGCTTAGACGCCAGCCCCCCGCTGACCCCAGCCCTGGGCCCAGCCTGGGAAAATGAAACGGTGCGAGGCAATCCGCGGGAGGGTCCCCTGGAGATCTGCTTGGTGAAGAGAGCAGGGGCCAGGGGTGTCCAGGGCTCGTCCATGGACTCAGAGCGTGTGTCCCCAGCCGCTTTCTCACCGGGGCGTGGCGGGGACCGAGGATCCTTGGAGCTCGTGTGCTGGTGAAAGGAGGAAGTCGGAAAACCCAGATGGACAGATGGGGGTCTGTCGGGGACGAGGGACGAGAAGGAAGTGAGGGGACAGAGGGCTGGGCCACTTAGGTAGGAAGGAGGCCTCTCTGAGGAGGTGACATTGGAGCAGAGACCAAAGGAAACGAGGGAAGGGGCCGTGCAGGTATCTGGGAAGAACCTTCTGGAAGAAGGGGCTGCAGGCGTGCACGCTGCCGCCTCTCCCTGCTTCTCTGCTTCCGCGGGGCCCGTGGAGATGACAGCGTGTCGCCAGCAGGTCGCCCTCTCCTGTGCCCGTAGCTTCGGCAGCCCCCACCCGCGGGCTTGCCATCCCAGGTCCCCGGCCCTGACCTCCGCGGCTGCCCCCTCACCTGGGCTCTGCCTTACCCCCAGGGGAGGGTCCTGGCTTGCCGTTTCCTGCTCATGGGGAAACAGGAATTTTAATGCAAAGAAAGATGGGTTTTAAACCTCACACGCTTTGCAGGTCTCCTCTGGGACTGGCGTGGGAGGGAGGGGCCGGGGGGCAGCAGGGGTCTGCTCCTGAGCACTCGAGAGGCACCCGAGGTGGGCGAGAGGCGCCGGCGCTGGCGCGCGTGGGCACGGCTGGCCTCTCCAGGGGGGAGCCTCATGCACGGCCCCCGCGGCGGGTAAACGAAGGCCGCGGGCCCTCCCCAGGCCCGGGGTCTCTGCAGTCTGTGTAGACGGCCCCCTCCGGGTACAGAGAGGGCAGGTGCCACGACGGTCTTGTGCCAGACCCTGAGGACGCTGGAACTTTAACTCGCTCCGGACATGGAGCCCCGATGGGCCATCCGGAGACCGCAAGGTGATGGCGGAAGCGCTTGGGGCCCCGGGTCCAGTTTTCTCGATGCGACGACAGACCCCCACCCTTCCCCGGGCATGGACCAGATAGCCCGAAAGGACTGGTTCTGGTCAAAACGCCCCGAGTGGGCTTTAAATCGGGGGCTGCTCAAGTGCCCTGCGCTTGGGGCGCACAGGCTGGCCGGCGTCCCCTTCCTTCCGTGCCGGGGGTGGGGGCTGGGGGTGGGGGGCAGGGCAGCCGCGCTTCCTTTTTCCACGGAATGAGGAAAACTGGTTTCTTGACCCTTCGTGAGCCAGACCCCTGGAAAGCCCGGCGCAGGCTGCCCCGCGTCCCCCGCTGACGGCGGCGCCCTCCCGCTGCCTTAGCTCCTGGGGCTGCCGGTGCAAGCCGGGTGTCCCAGTCCTGAAGGCCAGAAGCCGGACATTGGGTGACCAGGCTGCTCCCCACTCCCCTCTGCGGGGGGCCTCCTGCTGGCCTCTGCCAGCTCCTGGGGGTTCCCGGGGACCCCCGGATGCCCCTCGGCTGGCGGCTGCGCGCCTCCAGACTCAGCCTCCGGCCTCCCACGGCCGGCTCCCCCGTGGGGGTCTCCCTCCCCTTCATCTGCGGACCCCAGGTCAGGCCCCCCGATCTAGTTTGAGCCCACCTTAACTAATCCCACCTTCTAATCCCTGTTTCCACATGAGGCCGCTTTCACGGGCCGGGGGGCAGGACTTGAACGCCCCAGTTTGGGGAACCCTGTCACCCCTTAATGCTAATTTTCCTGGTTTCGTTGAATTTAGTAGGAAGGTTGGATGCGTTTGCTCTTCGCTGTAGCAGGGCTCTGGTTAGAGGCAAAGTCAGGAGCGGGATCTGAGCGTGTGCGCAGACGCCCGGGCAGCCCGCTGGCACTAAAGCGGCCTCGGCCGTGGACCCACGAGGGGCGGCTCACCCAGCCTCCCTAACCTGCCTGCGCACCGGCTCCACCTTGAGCGCCGGGACCCCGCACACCTGGCTGCAGGTCACCGGCCCCCATCCTGAAAAAGTCCTCCACTCCGGACCCCACTTCCATTCGTGGGCAGAGAGATGATGAGGACGGGGTGACCGAGAGCTCCTGCTGGACGACCGGGGCGGCGAGTGGACGGCACTATGGCCTCTCGCCGGCAGGGCCCGCCTGGCACATCAGCCTCCTCCTGCCACCTCTGCTTCTTAGCCCCAGAGAGAGCACAAGGAGGGCCGCTGGAGACGTCTACCCATGTTGGCGAATCCCCTAAAATGGCAACTGACCCGAACCCCTCACCGTCTTGCACGAAAGGGTGGGATGGGGCTCCAGGTACGAATCCCACCCACAGGGAGACACAGCCCGGGAGGCCAGGGAGGGGTCAGGCTCGGGGGCCTGAGGCTGTCCAGCCTGGAGGAACCCCCGCCCCCTGCTCACGGCTGCAGGCCTTGGGTGACACACCTTTCCCAGATCCCCTCATATCCCTGGAGAGGGGGTCCCATGGTAGTTCCTACTGCCTATGGCTGCTGGGAGGAGACCCTGGGGCCATTACTGCAAAGCCCCCAGGTGATGGTGGGATGAGTGTTCCCCCAGTGGAGACCCCAGGCCCTGAGGGACTGGCCTGAGCTGGACCAGCTTCCCTCTGGCCCTGGGTGCCCATCTCCCAGGCAGGCACTTGCTGTGCCCCCTCCATCACTGACTCAGCCTCCACTGCAGGTGTGACCCAGAGCTGGGCCATGGCAAGAGACAGACAGATGTGCACTGGGTCCCTAAGAGACTCCCCGAAGAAGGACAGTCCTGTCTCGGCTCGTGCTGCTGCTAGGGGGACAGGCTTGCCACCACTGATCCTCCCAATGGGACAGACCTGTCTCCTGCTTGAGGCACCATTTACTGTGCAGTCAGTGAGATCCTGCTGAGATGTGCATAAGTTTAACCTCTGAAATGACCTCCTGACTCATTTTGAAATCTCTTAGCCATAAAAATGGTCAAGGTCTTTTTCCAGATACGTTGCTAGTTGGTGATAATCCCTTGGTGCCAGGGGGCTCACTCCCAAGAGTCATGTCCCATGCCAGGGTAGGGAAGCACCTTTTTCAATTTTTTCACTTCATTTTTTTATTACAAAAGTTCAAACCAAACCAGTATAGAGAAGAAAGTTAAAATTGCCTACAATCCCAAAGCAGGATGGGCCTTGTCTCAAATGGAATGGCGGCATCTCTTTATTCCTTGACTTTCTAAACCTGTAGGGTAGCGTGGATAGTCCCACGACTGAGGGTGTCTGCTTCAAGGGTAGAGGCGTGCTGGTGGGCAGTCTAACTTCTCTTTTCCTTCAGCTCACAGGTCTCTCCTGGGGAGCCTTCCAAACAAGCCTCTCACCCCAGACTGCTAGGACCTCCATTATGGCTTGAAAGTACAGTTTTTGTTTTTTATTTAAAAATTTTGTTTTATTTGCCACCCCCTCCTCGTTTTGTTGTTTGATCTCCTCACCTGCTCATCGTGTGCTCGTCATCTTCTTTTTCCTTTTTTTTTTTAGGAGACATGGGGAACAGGACCCAGGACCTCCCATGTGGGAGGGAGGTGCCCCATCGCTGGAGCCACCTCCGCTCCCTGCTTCTTGTGTCTCTCATTGCGTTTCCTCTTTGCTGCGTCATCTTGTTGTGTCAGCTTGTCTGCTTTAGGAGGCACTGGGAACTGAACCGGGACCTCCCCTGTACTAGATGGGCGCCCAACTGCTTGAGCCACATTTGCTTCCCAGTATAGTTATTTTTGTAATTCTTCATTCATTGCCCTTTATTCCCACTAGACCAGGAGCTGCTCCAGAGGGCAGGATTGGATGCATCCAGTTCACCACTGAGTCTGCAGTGCCTGCTCGGAGCAGATGCTCAGTCCGTGGATGAATGGGCGAATGAATACCGGTGTGGGCATATTTGACCTGAGGCAGCACACGGGCAGCTTTCCCATCCTCCACCCTGCAATCAGCTCTCTGGCAGGAGGGCAGACGACGCCCACAGCGTCCTGCCCGGGTGTCTCCCTCCAGCTCCTGGTTCCTTCAGATCTCAAGTCAGCAGGGCTGGCTGTGGGTGGGCAGGGAGCCGTGTGCCCAGATCTGCACGACGGAATCAAGGTGGAATGGAAATTAAGCCAAGACAAGCTCCATCCCAAAAGACACTTGCGTCCTCTGGGATATCCTTTGGCCTGGCGGTCAGGGAGCCCTCTGTGGGCTGGAGGTGGCCGCAGTCAGGGTCCCTGTGGCCAGTGCAAGGGCGAGCATTTGCTGGAGAGTGGCATTATTTTCTCTGGACAGTGTTGGGAGCTCATCAGAGACTCTGTGACCGCCTGGAACTGGCCTGAGATAAGAGGCTTCCTGGTGGAGAGGAGGAGGGAGCTGGCAGAGGCTGGGGGGGGCCCCACGGCCCATAGCTCACAGCCCCTCTGCCCTTCCCTGGCCCTCCAGCTCCTCTATTCCAGCTTCTCCCACCTTTCGTCCCAGGGACAGGGACTTCTGAGAGCTTCACCCTGCGGTGGCCGGGAGCAGAGGAGTGGGGGGCACCCCTCCAGGGCTGTAGTCCCCGTGACTGTCCAACGAAACATCCTGCTCCTCCAACATCTGTCCAGTCCAGGGGTGGCACATGCCCCAGGCTGGCCCAGACAGGGAGGTCTGGGGCTCGCGCAGCCCGACTTCCATGGGAGCTGCTGAGCTGGGGAGTGGGAGGGCACGTCAGGCTGCTGTTGTCACGCCAGCGGGGAGGACCCACACCAAGGGCAGGGAGTCCAGCGATGGGCAGCGATGGGGTCTAGAGGACGCCTCTGGAGCCCCTGGAGCCAGCCGTACCTGCCAGGGGCTGGACGAGACCGCCTGGCCCTGCAAGACTGTGAGGAAACAGAGGCCCAAGGGGGAAAGACGGAGAAGCTGGTCGTGCAGGGAGCTGAGGCTGAGGCAGGGTGAGATACCCCCTGGCTGCCGACACCCCCTGGCTGGGGCGAGCGGGCGAAAGACCTGCTTCCTGGACTGACTCTAAATCGGCCAGGGCTGGGGAGGCCTGGCTCCCAAACAGCAGCCAGAGACCCCTGCACGCGGCCCGCCCGCCCCTGCCCTCCGCTCGCTGCCAAGCCAGCCCGAGGAAGCCACGCAAGCTGCATGGAGCCCCTGGCGCCGCGTCACCCCCTCCCCTCCCAGGTCACCGCAGCGTGCCGCCTTGTCCAGAGCCCCCTCCCCCCGAGCCAGCAATGAGCACGTCCCCTGTGGCCGCGGAGCCTCCACTGCCGCCGAGGGACGGTCTTGGAGAGGGTGTTAGCACCACTTGGGACGTGTCCGACCCGCATGTTTTCCCACGTGCTGAGCTGTCCCCCCTTCCGGGAAGGGACAGTCATTTCCACACGGGGGGGCTCCGGGCCACTTAGGGCCTCGCAGGGGGCACCAGAGGCCCGTCCACATCACGTGATGTTTATTCTTTTTTCTTTTTGAGATTTATTCACTCCCCCCCACCCACTCCCCCTGTTGTCTGCTCTGTGTCCATTCGCTGTGTGTTCTTTTCTGTCTGCTTGTGTTCTCACTAGGCGGGTCCGGGAACCGATCCTGGGACCTTCCACAGTGGCAGAGAGGCGACTGCTCTCTCGCGCCACCTCAGCTCCCTGTTCTGCTACATCTTCTTGTTTTCTCTCCTCTGTGTCTCTTGCTACGCCAGCTCTCTGCGTCAGCTGGCATTCCTGCGTGGGGCGGCACTCCTGTGCAGGGCGGCGTTCCCATGGAGGGGGCACCTCTGCACGGGGCAGCGCTCCCGCACAGGGTGGCTCTCCTGCGTGGGCCAGCACTCCACGTGGACCAGCTTGCCCTCACCAGGAGGCCCCGGGCATCGAACCCTGGACCTCCTATATGGCAGGCGGGAGCCCAGCTGCTCAAGCCACATCTGTGACATTGACTCTTGTTAGCAGGAAGTGCCCGTCCACCTCAGAGGAGCCGAGCAGTGGCATGTGCCGTACCGGGCGCTGGCAGGGGAGAGGCCAGACCAGGGCCCAGCCCTCGGCGATCCAGCCTGGGGGGCACGGCCTGGCCCGGGTCTCTGCGCCAATGTCGTGAAGGGGCAAGGCACCTGGCTTGGGGGCTGCGGAGGGGGCTTCTCACCACGCCACACCCGCAGGTGTCGTTCTCTCTGTAAAATGGGGCCCCGGATGCCCCCGCCGAGAGCCACAGTGCGGGCTGCCCTGCAGGGGTGCCACAGCGTCACCTGCTCCCCCAGGGCCACCTGGTCGGCAGCCTCCAGGGGTGGGAGGGGGGCTTGCCCAGGCCAGGCGCTGCGGGCCCTGCCGGAACGTGGCGCTCCCATCCCCCCCAGGCCCGGGCCGGGAGCCCTAGAGGCCACAGGTGCCGAGGGGAGAAAGCCCCCCCGGAAAGGGGTCCGGGCTGCCCCTCTGAGCACGGGGAGCCCCCACAGAGGCCCCCTCCCGCCTCAAGAGCTGCCGAGAGCCGCCGGCCCCGGAGACACAGCCCAGGGTCAAGGTCAGGCCCTGCTGCTGACCCCAGTGGCCTCGGGCCTCAGTTTTCTGTGCACGTGGCTCCAGGTGGGGAGGCGGGGACCGGGGGGCTTCACCTCTTCAGTGCCCCACCCTGAGGTCCCAACAGATCCCACGGATCTCCAGAATTGTTCCCCCAAAAATCCCACCTTATCACCTGTGGGGCAGGAGGCACCGATCAGGAAAGCTGTGGAGGTGGGAGGGCCGGGGCGGGGGGCACCCAGGCAGGGCCGGGGGTGGGGCCTGGGGGGCAGTACGACCTGAGTGTGGGCGACAGGGGCTCTGCCGTACCGGAGGGGGCAGACACGGGCCACAGAGGACTGGGAGCCGGGGCACCGGGGGGCTGCCGGCCTCACCTGGGGGCGTCGGCTCCGGCAGCGGGCCGCAGGGGTCCCTCGGGCAGGTACCGCAGCTTCCTGCCTCACTGCCCCAGAAGGGCTGCCCCCGCTCCAGGTGCATCACCCGTTTGCGTGGCAGGAAGGAGGTTGCCTCCCAGGATATCAGGCCAAGCCTCCCAGGGTGGGAAACGGCCCCCAACGGGCTGCCACCACCCCACAGGAGGAGCACTTGCTCTGCCGCTCGCTAGCTTTGGAGCCTTGGACAAGTTCCCTCGTCTTTCTGAGTCTTGCTTTCCTCCACTGAGAAATGGGAAAACCTACTCTGCTTGCCACGTAGGGTTGGCCACAAATCGAGAAAGATGGCCTGAGGCGAAGATGCTGGATAAATTGGAACGGTTTAGAGGATTCCAGCCAGGTCATCTGTGCTGCCAGCAACCACGGGCCTCCTGTGGTAATTCACAAGACCAGGCCAGCACGCTACAGTGTCCACACTTCTTCCCGGGCCCTTTTCCCTAGACTACCCCAATCCGTCTTCGACATCACCCCCCAGTCTGGGCTCTTCCTGGAGTTTAGGGTGTCACTGTCCTGTCCCCACATCAAACCGGCTGCTTGGAAATGTGTTCATCAGAACCCAAGGGGTTTTCTCCTAGCATCCCTGGGTTCCAAGATGCTTTGCTCGGAGTCGGATTTCACGAGCAGCTACTGAATGCCCGCTCTGAGCCCGGGCCCTGCAGGTTTTGGGCCTCAGGAGTCCACTTTGCTGGGACCATGGGCAGCAGACCCCTCCTCCACGGCCGCTGGGTTTGGGGGCCACTTCCTGCAGGAGGGATGGTGGAGGCATGACCGATGGGGACAGGGCAGGGGGTGTCCAAGAAGGGGCAGCAAGGGCCGTGACCCGGAGCCTGGGCTCAGATCCGACCACTGGGGCGAGGACCCTGTCCCACGCCCCCCAGCCCAGCTGCCCGGCGGCCCGGGGACCTGTGGACCTGAGGTTGAAAATGCAATTTGGCAATTCTTTCTGGAACTAGCCCCAGCCAAGGTCAAGGGCAGACTCTGGGGGGCAGTAAACAGGAAAATCCATGGGGGCCTGGGGCCGCCGCAAGCAAGGAAAGGGCTGGGCCGAGCGTTTCACAAAAGGTTTAAGATCTGCAGGAAGTGGCGCTTCTGAATGTCTGAGTCCACCCCAGGCGGCCACGCCGGCAACAGCGGCCCCTGGGGGCGCGGCTCGTGGGAATTTCCCGCAGCCCACAGCTGCAGCCCGGCTCCAACGCTCCAGACCAAGCCCCGCCTCGGGGGTCCCTCCGTGGAGCCCCCCGGTCCCCACCATCTACCCAGCAGGATCCAAGTGCAGGGAAACTGAGGCCCACAGTCACCCTGGGGTTGGGGGCAGAGGCCTGCTAGAGCCCTCACGCCCGGGACGCAGACCCGGCCCCGCGCGTCTCCCGTGGGAGAACTATTTGCAAAGGGGGGCGCGGTCACCGTGCTGGATCAAACAGGGCCCCCCAAATCCGTGCCCACACGGAACCGGAGAACGTGGCCTCGTTTGGAAACTCGGACTTTGCAGGGGGCGGGGTCAGCGAAGGGTCTCGCGCCGCGTTCTTCCTGGAGAGCCCTGCAGGGCCCCCAACCCACGGCCGCTTCCTTACGGGGAGGGGCCGGGGGCGGGGGGGGGGGGGTGACGGGAGGGCTGTGGCCCTGCCCCCGCTGACGCTGGCCTCCAGCCGAGGGGCCCTGTCGCCCGAGGCCCCGGTCTGTGGTCACTTGGTGGGCGGCCCCCAGACGCAGGTGGCGTAACTTCCTGCAGACCGCAGCCTGACCGGCCGGAAGCCGTCACCCCCGAGGACGGCGGTGGCCGTGTGGGTGATGGTCCCCGGGCGAGCGTGCCTTCCTTGGGAAGTCGCCGGACCAGGGAGTGGCCCAGCGGAGGGGCCCTGAACGACCCGGGGTCAAGTCCCCAGTGGGCCCCGATGAGGGCGCGGCGCGAGAGAGTGCCGGCTTCTCTGGCCCCGCGCTTCCACGCGTGGGGGTTTCTCCCGAGGAAAGAGCGGGGGCCCAGAGGGCCCGCGCGGGGGCCCGGGCTGCGTTATTTATAGCCGGGAGCCTGGCCGCGGCCCAGGCGCGGGGGGTGGCGGCGCGGCCGTCTGTGCGGTTGAGGAATGTGCAGCTGCCCAAGCGCTGTCTGGAACGTTCTCACGCCGTGGGAAACTCCGGGCCCGGGCCCGGAGGTGCGCGCCCGCCGCCCGTGGGGAGGGGCGCCCTAGCTCCCCAGGCGCGCCCGGGGCGGGCTCGGGCCTGGCTCTGCCCGCACCGTGGCCCGCGGGGACCGGCGTGCTAAACCGTGCGCCTGTGTCCTGGACCCGAGACCCTCCCCGTGGCGCTGCGACCCGGGGCCCGTCCCCAGGTCCGGGCTGCGGTGGGGGGGTTCGGGGAGGGGCTCCGGCCCCACGCCTCGGGCTCTGCTTGTGTTCACGCGACCAGGGATCCCCCTGGGACAACTGGGGGGCTTTCTCCTTTAGGGTCCGTGGATGAGGGGCCCCTCCCAGTGAAATGGGGATGGGTGGGGGTTGAGCTGCGGGGGGTGGGGGCTCACCCCCTAAGCGAAGAGCCAGGCAGCCCACTCTCGGGGGCTAGAGCCCCCTCCTCGGAGACCCCCAAACCTCCATCCCTCCCTGGCCGCCGACCCCCACCCCGACCCACCCACCACCAGCTCCTCAGAAGCCTGGGGGCTTCGTGCCGTGAGCTGGCCCTGGCGTCCCTGCCCTGGGGCGAGCCGGCGCTCAGAAGGGGCTCTGGGAACGTTTGGGTAAACTGAGAGAACGAGGAGGAAACTCGACCCTTGGCCCAGGACGTCAGACAGGGCATGGGGTGGGGGGGGGCGGGCAGGAGCCCCCCGGGGACCACAGGGAGGAGCCCGAATTCCAGGCCCGGCTGGGGGCACCTTCCCAGCGCTGCCCGGGGGCTCCGGGGGGCACAGGCTTCTGCCCCCGTCCGCAGCACCGGGCTCGCCCGCGGACCAGAGGGCAGGGGGGTGCCGGGGGCTGGACAGGGAAGGGGCGCCCCTGTTACGGGCTGGGCTGTTTGGAAACGGGGCTCGGCAGGTGTGGTCAGTTAAGGAGGACGGTCCCTCGGAGAAGGGGGGACCTGCACGCTGACAGGTGGGCGCAGGTGAAGCCGAGGACGGAGGCGGGAGGGTGCGGTCCCCCGCGCGTGTGCAGGACGGCGCGGCCCCTCGAGGCCTCTGGCCATGGAGCCGCGGGGATGAGCCTGCGTTCCATGCCGCCTGGTTTGTGGCTGTGGTCCGGCCGCCCCGGGAAAGGCAGGCAGCCCCCCACCCCAACCACGCGCCAGCCCTGGGGGCGCTGGGGCCGGGCGGGCATGGGCCGGGGCCGGGGGGCGTCCAGGGGGCCAGACCCTTTGGGGGCCCCAGGCCGAGTCGCCCTGACTGGCCGTCTCCACCTGGGCGGCTTCGGGTCTGGGGGGGCGGGCCCTCTGGCCCCTGGTGGGGGTCCGGGGGGGGGGCAGGGGTGGTGGGCAGGGGCTGGGGGCGCCCCGACGGGTGCTGCTATTTTTTCTAACGCATTGTCACAACCACCCTGCGAGGCCACTCAGTTTACGACAGGGAAACTGAGTCACAGGTGAGGGGAGGGCAGAGGCGAGCCTGGACCCCGGCTCCCGGCCACACCCCCCAAGCTGCTGGGCGCCCCTGGGGGCATGAGAGCACCCGGGCTTATGCAGTTTTGAGCTTCTGGGAATCTTTCTGGGGAGGCGCTCCCAGCTTCACCCCCAAATCCCCCAGGACCGTGCAGAGCTGGGCCCCTCCCTGCCCAGAGGCCTGGACACCCCGGGTGGGCCGCGCCCTCCTGCCGCCCCAGGGGACAGTGGCAGCCCCTCCCTTCAGGAGCCCCAGGGTCCTCGAGGTCCTGCCCAGTGCCCCTTGGCTGGGGGAGGAGCGGGGAGGGTGCCCACCCCTGAGAGCCCCCACCCCCAAGAGCCCTGCCATTCAGGGTCCCCCACCCTCCAGAGACCCCCATCCTGTAGAGACCCCCGCCCCCGAGAGCCCTCCATCATCCAGAGTACCCCATCCCTGACAGCACCTGCCCTCCAGAGCCTCACTGTGCAGAGACTCCCGCCTTCCAGGCCCCCCACCCTCCAGAGCCGCCCACCTGAGGCCCACCCAGGGAGGAGCCCAGCTCTGTAGACAATGTCTGTTCATCTCCTTGGTGATTCTTGTGGCAAAATGGAGACAAAACCGAGCTGGAAAAGCCAGAGTGTCGGCCACGGGCCGAGCCGGAGCGTGGCGTGGGCGCCTCTCGTGCCTCACCATGTGGCTTGAGGCCACGCGTGATCCCGGGCGAGCGTGGGGGCCGGGTGGGCGGGATGTCCGGGCTAGCCTCCCCCAGGCCGGGCACCCGCCCTCGGGTCCCTGGGGCCCCCAGCCGGACGCTCAGGCCTGGAGCTCGGGCCCCGGGCGGGAACGGGGCGCGGTGGTGGCGGACGGGTCCACGCAGGCCCCTGGGCACGGCCGTCCCCTCCTCCAGGTCAGCGTGGGCCGGGTTGGAACCCGAGGGCCAGCAGACGAGAACCCCTGCCTCGGCGTGAACAAATGAACCGGGAAGAAACGACGACACCGGACGAGGGCTCGCGCCGCGCCTGGGACACGACGGGTGGAGGAGCAGGGCACGGGCCACGTTCTGTGGCGTCGTCCCTGGGGAATGTCCAGGGCAGCAGCCGGACACGGAAAGGGATTCGCGTTGCCGGGGCGGGGGCAGACGGGGAGCCGCCCCTTAACGGGGGTGGGGGCAGGCAGGGAGCCACCCCTTAACGGGGGGTGGGGGGGCTTCTCTGGGGAGTGATGAGGATGGTTGGGATTAGACGGAGCTGGTGGTTGAACAAATGGCCGACTGTGCTAAAATGGCTCGTGTTGGGAAGCGGACTTGGCCCAGTGGTTAGGGCATCCGCCTACCACATGGGAGTCCACGGTTCAAACCCCGGGCCTCCTTGACCCGCGTGGAGCTGGCCCATGCGCAGTGCTGATGTGCACAAGGAGTGCCCTGCCACGCAGGGGTGTCCCCCGTGTAGTGGAGCCCCACACGCAAGGAGTGCACCCCGTAAGGAGAGCCGCCCAGCGCGTGAGAAATTGCAGCCTGGCCAGGAATGGCACCGCACACGCGGAGAGCTGACACAGCAAGATGACGCAACAAAAAGAAACACAGATTCCCGTGCCGCTGACAACAACAGAAGCGGACAAAGAAGATGCAGCAAATAGACACAGAGAACAGACAACCTGGTGGGGGGGAAGGGGAGAGAAATTTTTTTTTAAATCTTAAAAAAAAAAAAAGTGTTGCGTGGCGTGTGTCCTCTCCCCGTGGAGTCCCGTGGGGCCACCCCAACACACGGGCCCTCAAACAGCACAACCGCGTTCTCTGGGCTCTGGAGGCCCCGCGTCCGGGGCCGCGCTCCTGCCGCAGGCCCTGGGGCTCCCCTGTCTCCCGGGGACCCCCGGCGCAGGGCCGCAGCGCTCCGACCTGCTGCCGTTATCGCCACTCGGGCGTCTTCTCCCTGGCTCCTTCTCGTCCCTTCTAGGGTCACCAGTCACCCTGGATTCAGGACCCCTGCACCCTTGTGGAGACCGAGCACACCTGCAGAGACCCCACTTCCACGCGAGGTCCTGTCGCGGGGGCCCGGGGTCCGACTTCAACCCGCGAAGCCTCAGTTAAAATAAAGAGGGGCCGGCCTGGTGGGGAGCCCCGAAGCTGTCCCACCTCCTAGGAGACGGCGCGGGACCTGCCGGGGGCAGGCGGCCGGTGGGGGGGGGGGAGGCGGAACCCCGGGCTCCAGTTGCGAAGCGGACGTGCCAAGGAGGCACCCTGCCTCAGTTTCCCCTTCCGGAACCCAGGCCTGGGGTGTGGGGAAGGGTCTGGTCCGGTTCTGGGGGCCGGGCCTGCCCTGCGCGTGGACCCGGCCCGGGCCTCCCCTCGCTTCCGGGCCCTCACACGGGGCCAGGTCTCGCCTCACCTGCGCTGCCCAGCTGGAGCCGGGGGCGGGCGAGGGGGCCGGGGCGGCCAGGCAGGACCCGCCTCGGGGCAGCGGAGACGTCCCCCTGGTGCTTGGAGCCTGCCGTGCCGTCTGCACTGCTCGGGGCGATGCGGAGAGCCTGCGGTTCGGGGGCCGGGGGGCAGTGAGAGCCTTAGGGCGTCTTCTGCTCTGCTCCTCACTGGCACCCTCTCATCACCCCACTTAACCGAGGACCGGGGGGGCGGGCAGGGGCCCGTGGGGGAGGTCTGTGGGGCAGACGCTGGCCACAGCACCCGGCACCCCACGCGGCAGCCCCCACCTGCCCGCGTGGCTCCCCGCCTCTCCCCCTCTCAGCCTTAGTAGAGTTCCCTCCCCCGGCACCCCCCACCGGCGGCTGAAAGCAGGACAGGCGTCCTCGGTCCCCTTTCACAGCTGAGCCCACGGCGGCTGACAAGGACCCTGCCCAGCCACCCAGGCGACGGTGCTCCCGGGAGCTGCGCGCTTGGCGGCCCTCGGCCACTCCTGCTTGGCCCCCAACGTGCTCAGCACCCTGGCCAATCCCCGCCCTCCCTAGGCCCTGCCCGGGCAGGTGTGGGCGACTGAGAAGCCCCAGCAGCTTTGGCAGGGGTGCGCGGGGCTGGCCGGGGACACGCTCTCCGGGCAGCGGGCGGCCGCATTCCTGGGATGCCTGTGCCCCTCTCAGCTATGCAGCACCCTGGCCCCGCAGCAAGCCCGCTGCCCCGCCCCCACCGCCCTTCCCGCTGGGCTCCTCTTTGGCCGGGGGCGCGGGGGCGGGGCCGCTGGAGGGCGGGGGTAGGATGAACGCCCCGCGGAGGAGGCGGCACCCCCTCGGCCCCGCCCCCGCCTCATTCCAGGCGCTCCCGCCGAGGGCACTCCCTCGGGCTGCTGGGCAGCCATGTGGCCTTGGCACGGGGCCTTACCTCTCTGCCCGAGACCCCTTCCCCAGCCTGGCAACGGCCCCTCCTCTGAGGCCCCCCCGCAGCAGGGCACCTGTCACAAAGGATGGTCCTGGCCCCCCAGTCTCCAGCGCCAAGGCCTGAGCTCGAGAGGGCAGGGCCTGCCGTGGTCGGGGCTGGAATCGACCGGTGTTTGATGAGTGAATAAGCGACCTGGACCTGCTTCACTGCGCTGTCGCCCTCTCCCCGCTCGCCCATGCGTCTCACTGACCGAGTCTGTCCCTGTACTTCGAATGGGAATACGTTCGTACATTCATGGGGCTTAAAACTCAAGGAGGACCCAGGAGGGCACTGGACACAGCCTCTCCCCAACCCCACCCCATGCTCCCAGCCCCCCTCTCCGAGGCCACCAGAACCCCCAGCTTCCTGCCCTTCCTTCCCGTGCTGGACATTCCCGTGTCTCGGGCTCAAATCTCTCTGCCTCCCCGCTTGCTCGATGGACACCACCGGGAGCCGATGGGCAGCCCACCGGGCATGACGCTGTTTGCTTGTTTTTAATCTCCCCCTCCTTGCGGCTTGCTTGCTGTCTGCTCTCTGCGTCCATCTGCTGCACGCTCGTCTGTGTTTTCACTTGTCCCCCTTTTTGTTGCGTCACCGTGATGAGTCTGCTCTCTGCAGCATGCAGGCCAGCCTGGCTCCACAAGGAGGCCCCGGGACGCGAACCCAGGGCCTCCCATATGGTAGGCGGGAGCCCAACTGATGGAGCCACAGTCGCTTCCCCACGATGCCGTGTTTACTTGTGACACTTCACAGACATGACCCCATATCAAAATTGAAAGCTCCTTCACTCTCCTTTCCCCGTAGACTATTCTGGCATGCACTGTGCAGTCCGCTAATGGGAGTGCTGGGATGTGTGTTTGTAACTCTGAGAGATTTTGCCAGATCACCCCCTGCGGAGGTTGTGGCCACTCAGCGTATGTGAGTCTCAGTGTATGTGGCCGCCCGTTCGGCCAGCAGTGCCTCATTAAACGCAGGCTGCCAGTCCAATGGGTGAAAATGTTATCAGCACAGTTTCAATTTACATTTCTCTCCCCATGAGTGATCTCACGTCTACAAGCCATTTGTCTTTCCTTCCACGTGGACTCTCTGTTCATGTCCTTTGCTTTTTCATCCCCATGCCTCCTCCTGGACTGTTCTTTTTATTATTATTGATTTGTAGGCGCTCTTTATATTTGAGAGAAATTAGCCCTCTCTGCGATATAATGTGCAAACATTTCCCCCACTTTGCTGACTGCCTTCTGGCTTCACTTAAGGTAGGTTTTGCTATGCAGAAATTCTCTTTTATGTGGTTGAGTTTATCAAAAAACTTTTTGTGTATTTGGATTTTGCATTTTGTAGCATGCTTAGAAAGGTCTCTCCCACCTCAAGTTTCTATGTTTTAATTTTTTTCCTAGCCTTTGTGATTTTTAGTTTTTACATTGAAATCCTTGATCCATCTGGAATTTATTTTGGTGTGAGGCTTGAAATAAATACACAACTTAATTTTATCCAGATTTTTACCTGGTTTTCCGACACCATTTCATGAATGATCCATCTTTTTCCCACTGATTTTAAAATGCGTCTTTGCCACATGTTGAATTTCCTTGCGTATTTGAGTTAAAGCTGGACTTGCTTCTGCTCCACTGAGCTAGCTTCCTATTCTGGGCCAGCATCACTTTGTTTTAATTATTAGAGCTTTTTGACATGTTTCATTAGCTGGTCTCCCCTTCTCACTTTGGCAGAGACAGCCAGAGCCCACCCCACAGTCCATGATTTTCTCCTTGATAACCAGATTTGATTTGTTCCCAGCTAAGAACCTGTATTTCCCAGCTTCCATTGCAGAAAGGTGTGGCCACTGGATGCCATTCTTGTCAGTGAGAAAAGTGGAATTGTGGTGTGGGGCTTCCAGGGAAGTCCTACAAAGGAGGACACAAGTATTACATCTTCCTTTTACCTGCTTCCAGCTGCTTGGAATGTGGCAGTGATGACTGGAACTCCAGCAGCCATCTTGGACCACTAGACAAACTTGAAATGGACACCACCAAGAGGTGGGGAGTGGAGGTGGAAGGAGTCCAAGTTGTGATCAGCATGGAGCCGCCACATCACCCCGGGCTGCTGCCTTCCTCAGCTGAACGTGTTACATGCAGTCAAACCTAATCTTCAGTGAAACACAACTGCTCTTTTGTAGAATTTTCTTGACTATTCTTGCTTGTTTAGTTTTCTATCTGAACCTTAGAATTAGATTGTTTCATTTTTTAAAAAGTTCTATGGGAAAAGGATGTGGCTCAACCAACTGGGCTCCCGTCTACCATACAGGAGGGCCAGGGTGCGATGCCCAGGGCCTCCCGGTGAGGGCGAGCTGGCCCACACAGTGATCTGGCCAACGTGGGGTGCTGGCCCACGCAGGAGTGCCACTCTGCCTGGGAGTTCTGCCCCTCGTTGGAAAGCCGCCCTGCGCAGGTGTGCTGGCCAACGCGGAGAGGTGGTGCAGCAAGATGACACAACAAGAGACACAGAGGAGAGAAAATCAGAAGACACAGCAGAACAGGGAGCTGAGGTGGCGCAAGAGAATGAGCGCCTCTCTCCCACGGTGGGAGGTCCCAGGATGGGTTCCTGGAGCCGCCTAATGAGAAGACAAGCAGACACAGAGGAACACACAGCGAGTGGACACAGAGAGCAGAAAACAGGGGGACGGGGAGAGGGAGGAGAAGTAAATAAAATAAATCTTAGAAAAAAAAATCCATGAATCATTTCAAGTGGAATTTAATTGTATTTATAGATTTATTAAAGAGAATGATGACTTTATGATATTGAGTCTTTCTATTGAAAGTTACACCTTCCCATTTATTCAAATCTTTTATGTCTCTTAGTAGTATTTGAAAGCTTTCTTAATAAAGATCTGGCATATTTCTTGTAAAGTTGATTTTTAAATACTTTGTTTTTCTTGCAATCATACATCGGGTCTTTCAGATATTGCCTAATTGTTTGATGTTTGTATATAAACAGTGTCAAGTTTCCTGTACTAATTTTGTTCCCAACCTTCTCGAGGAATTCTTTTTACTTCTTCTTTTCCCAATCTTAAAAATGTTTCTTCCTTTCTCATGTGTAATTGCATTGGCCGGTGCCTCGAGGACAACGTTAAGTACTGGTGGACAGCTTTGTCCTGTTGCTGAGTTTAACGGTATCCTTCTAGAACTGTCACATTACGCCTCGCCCCGCCCCACCCCTCACCTTTGCCCCCGACAGCTCAGCCCCCATTCCCCCACCCTCTGCCCCCCAACGTCCCAGCCCCCCATTCCCACACCCTCTGCCCCCGACGTCCCGGCCCCCCACTCCCTCACCTCTGCCCCCCAACACTCAGCCCCCCATTCCCTCACCTCTGCCCCCCGACAGCTCAGGCCCCCACTCCCTCATCTCTGCCCCCCGACACTCAGCCCCCCACTCCCTCACCTCTGCCCCCCGACACTCAGTCCCCCATTCCCTCACCTCTGCCCCCCGACAGCTCAGCCCCCCATTCCCTCACCTCTGCCCCCCGACAGCTCAGCCCCCCCATTCCCTCACCTCTGCCCCCCGACGTCCCAGACCCCCACTTCCTCACCCTCTGCCCCCCGACATCTCAGCCCCCCACTCCCTCACCTCTGCCCCCGGCGTCCCGGCCCCCTGACCCCTCGCCCCATTTTAAGAACATTGTTTCTTATGGTTCCAACAACGGGGCAGGTGCGGGGCCGGACGGGTGTCAGCTCAGGGGAGAATTCTCTCGCCATTTTTGTCCCTGTCGTCATAATCATTATGCCCTTGAGTTGGCGACGCGGCCCCCGCGGGAGCACCCCGGTCCCAGGGTGAGGAGGGGCTCGAGCTCCCTCCCGGAAGGATGCAGAAGTACCAAGGGGCTGGCCGCGGTGTAGCGGCCCCCCCGCTGGGCCGGGACACCCAGCCAGGAGGTGCCCGGGACGTCACGTTGGTGTTCACGCCACGTCCAGGGAGGCCCCGGGCGGACGACGCGTGTGCCGTACCGAGGAGCGCCCCTTCCCACCCCTCCCCAGACGCCCCTTCCCACCCCTCCCCAGACGCTGCTCCTCGCGTGCCCCCTGCCCGGCCCTGGCTGCCATCGGAGAGGCCAACGCGGGAGCTCGCTGCCCCCAGGGCCGCCCGTGCTGGGGGCACCGAAGGAGGCTGCGGCCTTCATTCCCAATGAGGTTATTTTTACACCAGAAATGCTTGTGGGAAAGTCGGGGGGAGGTGGGAGGAAGGGAAGAGAGAAAACCGTAATCACAGGCGAGAAGGAAGCTGGGCTCCGGGAGGCCCCCAGGCCTGGGGCCGGGGGCTGGGCCAGAAGGGGAGGGGGCGGCCTTCCCTGCTGCTGGGCTGGGGCGGGGGCTCGGGCCCTCGGCACGAGGGGGTGGGCGCTCCGTGTCCCCAGGGGAGCCTGCGGGACCTGGGGGGAGGGGGAGCGCCGACCCCGGGGCCAGGACCTCAGCCAGAGGGAGTGGGCCGGGGGGAGCCCCAGGCCCCCAGTGGGCCTTCTGTCCATGGCTAGCTCCACGGGGCTAAGTATAGCCTCCTAGCGGCCCTGGGGTGCTCCAGGCTATATTTAGCTAAAATAAGGCTGCCGAGGGACCTGCCCTTGGGCTCGCTGGGAACAAAGGCGCCTCCGGCCCCAGCCACACAGAGCCCGGGATCTTCTGGGGCCCCGGCCAGCTCCCAGTGGAGCCCACGGCCCTGGGCCTGGGGGCCTCCTGCCCAGCGCTGGCCCTGTCCAGGTGCATGGAATCTCCCTGCGAGTGGGCCTCCCACTACAAACCTTTGCTGAGCCTCCCCCGGACGTGCGGGGGGACCCCGGCCCGAGACTCCTGCTTCCAAAAGCTGAGTCTGAGGAGAGAACCTCCTGCCGGGAGAGCCCAAGGCTGCACTGGGCCCCACGGCCTGTGCCAACTCTTCTGTCACCCATCCATCCACCCATCCACCCACCCATCCATCCATCCATCCATCCACTCATCCACCCACCCACCCACCTACCCATCCACCCATCACCCACCCATCCACCCACCCACCCATCACCCATCCATCCACCCATCCACCCATCCACCCACCCATCCACCCATCCACCCACCCATCCATCCATCCATCCACTCATCCATCCACCCATCCACCCACCCATCCATCCATCCATCCACTCATCCACCCACCCATCCATCCATCCATCCACTCATCCATCCACCCATCCACCCACCCATCCATCCATCCACCCATCACCCACCCACCCATCCACCCACCCACCTACCCACCCATCCATCCACTCATCCATCCACCCATCCACCCACCCATCCATCCATCCACCCATCACCCACCCATCCATCCACCCACCCACCTATCCACCCATCCGCCTACCTACCCACCCATCCATCCACCCATCCATCCACCCATCCATTCATCCACTCATCCACCCACCTACCCACCTACCCACCCCTCCACCCATCCACCCCTCCACCCATCCATCCATCCATCCACCCATCCACCCATCCACCCATCCATAGATGGTTTCTGAGCGTCACTGTGTGCCAGACACAGAGAAAATTGAGGGGTGGGAAAAGGGAGGAAGGAGAGGGAGGAAGGAAGGGAAGGAGGACGGAGAGGGGGAGGGATGGAGGGGGGAGGGGAGGGGGTGGCGCCGGCTGCCAGCGGCCTTGGCCCCCAGAGTCCTGCAGGCGGGCGCAGCAGCAGCTGGCTGAGCTGTTCCTGACCAGTCTTGCCCACGTTGGCCATGCGAGGGGCTGGGGTCCTTCTGAAAGGACCCAACCTCTGCTGGGGGCTCCCTGGGGCGCTTCTGTTCACCCCCCCTCACTCCGCAGGTGAGGAAACTGAGTCCCAGAAGGGAAAGGGCAGTCCCAGGACACGGCAAGCTGGCTCCGGAAGGGACAGAACGTGGCGCCCGCCCTCCTGGCCCGTGCCACGCACCGGCTGGCCCTGGCCCCCGCTCCTGCACTTCCTGGACACCTGGGGCCACACCTGCCCTGGCCGCCCTCCAGGTGCCTGCACTGAGGGTCTCTGTCTGCAGAGAGACCCAGGCGTGGGCGAGGACCAGCAGCCCCTGTCCCCCCCTGCTCCTCCCGGCGCCCGCCTGCCCATGGGTTTCTAGCGGGGCCTTCCCCGTGGGTGCCCAGCCTCAGCCCCTCCCTGCAGGCTCTCCTGGCGGGGGGGGGGGGGGGCGCCTGTCCGGGCTGGCGGATCCACGGTGTCCCATCTCACCGCGGCTGCGATAAGGGTCCTGCTCAAAGCTGCTTTGTTCCGCCAACAAAAGGACATTTCTGCGGCGCCCCGGGAGCCCCGCCACGGGCCGGCCCGCGCTGGAGGGGCCCCGGCCAGTCCCGGCCCCCGCTTGGGAAACCCTAGCCCCGGCCAGCTGGGCGGTGGGGGCCGGGGCCGCGCCCACCCGGCTTCCCAGGCCCTCGGCATCCTCGCCTTAACTCCTTTCCCGCCCCGGCACCTCGGGCAGTGGGCCCGGGGTCGCCCACGTCTCGGGCCACCTGTGGGGAGGGGGCCGGGCGCCCTGACTGAGAGCCCAGCTGACGCAGGGCCATGGGAGAGGACAGGCCCCGGGCCGCCCCCAGCCCGCCCTGACCCCAGCACCCTGGGAACGCAGGGCCTGGCGGGAGCCGTCGAGCTGGTAAGGGTAAGGGGGGGCCTCGGGACGTGGCCCTGTCTGGGGTAGGGGTCTTTGCACATGGAGTTGAGGTCAGGGTGTCCAAGCAAGGTCCTCCTGGGCTGGGCGGGGCCAAGTCCAAGGACAAGACGGGCGAGCTGCGGAGAGGAGGGGCGGGCTGAGCGGGCAGAGGCTGGCACGGCCCCCTCGGTGACCCCGCGGCTGCTGGGGGCTGAGAGGCGCAGGGCCGGCCCTCCCTCGGGCACCCACGGGGCCGTGCCCGGAACGGCGCGAGGCCGTGGATCCCGACGTTCGCAGCCACTGCTTTGTGGGCGTCTGTGACGGCAGCCCCACGCGCGGCCAGCTGTCTTCAGACTCGCCAAGGCGGCCCCACCAGCCTTCCTCCAGGGCTTGTTCGGAGCCCTCCAGGCCCCGGAAGCTCCCTCGGGGCTTGTACGGAGCCCCCCAGCCCCCGGAAGCGCCCCCATGCGTCTGGTTCGGAGCCTCCCTAGCACCCCAGACCCTGGGACCCCCCCCATGAGGCTGTTTTGGAGCCTCCTCCAGCCCCCCAGGCCCCCTGAGCCTCGCCGGGCACCCCTCACGGGCCATCCCCCATCCGATGGCCACGCCGCTCCCGGCCGGGCACAGGCTGGGGCCCTCTGCTGTGGCGACAGCGCCTGGGCAGTGGCCAGGGGCATCCAGGGAAGGGTGGTCTCCCCCCTGCTTGGGGTCCCCTTCCCACCCCCTGCCCCCTCGCCCTATCACAACGAGCAGCTCCCGGGGCTGGCTGGAGCCGGCCTTCCTTCCCCCTCGCCGCCACTTCCCACGGGCGCACCCCTCCCCTGATGGCCGGGGCACACGGTCAAGGCCTCCTGCGCTGGCCCCTCCCTGTCCTTGCAGCACCTGGGATGGCAGGAGGGGAGACTGAGGCAGGCCCAGAGAGGGCGAGGAGCGAGCCGAAGGTCACCCAGCTTGCAGACCGGGCGAGCGGCTCACATCCTGACTGACGGCGTCTGCCCCTGGGACCCAAGGACCGGCGGGCTGGGTTGGGGGCCTGGAGGTGGGGCCAGACCGGCCGTGGGGGTGGGGTGGGGGCATTTCTGGGAAGAGCATTTGGGGGGACCGGGAGAGGGGCCGTGCAAAGCTTCCATCTGGGCCCAGAATCACCTCTGCAGACCAGTGTAGACTCATTCGTTCATTCACTCATTCATTCACTCCATGGGCCGCGAGGCAGGCCCTGTGAGGGCACAGGACACGGTGGTGCCCCGGGGCACCCACAGTGACACCCAGAGAGAGGTAGCTCCTGCCCCCTGGGGGTCCTGAGTGGTCACGGAGGCTGGTGGGGACAGAGCTCGAGGGGGGACGGCGGGCTGCAGCGTCCACACAGACAGCGGCCAGAGACTGTGGGCCGCCGAGGGTGACCGGGAGGACAGACAGGCCCCCGGGGGCCAGAGCCCCGTGGCAGGGTGGCCGGGCGGGTCCTGGGGGGGCCGCGGGGCTGCTGGGCGAGCCCCCGGCCAGGGCCGGGGTGGAAGAGGGGCTTCACTGAGACGTGGGGGACAGGGAGGGGCCGGGTGCCGGGCCCCCCATCCAGGCCAGCGTGCACACTCCTGGGGGCCCGCTCACACACACACACGTGCTCACACCTGTGCAGCTCACACTTGCCCTCGCACACTCACATCTACACCACACACGTGCACACACTCACGGGATCACGTGCACACAGCCACGCTTTCTCACAAGCCTTGCCTGTGCCAGGCAGCACTCGCTGGGAGGCCATGGGGCCAAGTCCGGAGCCTGCAGGGGCCAGCGCCCTGCTCTCCAGGCCCCCAGGGCCAGGTGGGGGCGTCCCTGAGGGTCTCAGGAGGCCGGACCCCCGCCTTCCGTGAGCGGAGCCCAGAGGCCGGGCCCGGGAGGCAGCAGGTCGGTGCCCGCCGAGCCGCCTCTCCTCGCGGGACGCAGGCGGCCGTCAAGGCTGCGGGCCTGGGCAGGAGGGTCCCTGGCCGCCCTGACCCCCGCCGGCCTGCAGCCCTGAGCTTGCCCCTTGAGCGGTGCCCGCCCCCTCGACGGAGGCTCCTGGGCCGGTGGCCGCGGCGCAGCGTCCTCGGAAGGCCAGGGCCTGGCTCGGGCGGGGCGGGGGGCCGCGGGGCAGCCGGGGAGCGCACTGAGGTCAGGGGCGTTTGCGCGCACATGCTCCAGCGTCAGCGGGTGTGCGCGCACGTGCTTGTGCAAGGGTGCGGGCTGTGCGTGCCCAAGGGCATGACCTCGTGAGAACACCTGTGTGTGCCCACGTGTGAGCGCTTGTGTGTGCACGCGTGCTTGTCTGCATGCGTGTATCCACGCACGCGGGCCTGTGCGAGTGTGAGCAGGGAGCATGGCCTCGTGTGCATGCTGCATGTCTGTGCACGCCCGTCTGTGCGTGCACGTGCTCTCGGAGCGTGCCCTGTGCCGACGCAGATACGTGGGCTTGAGCGGAGAGTGGGGCCGTGGGCAGGTGGGGGTGAGGCGGGCCTCCCGGGGCTTAGCTCAGGGTTGGGGTGCTGGCCAGCCGTGACCCCCGGCCGACAGTGGCCGCTGGCACGTGCGGGTGCTCGGTGGCTGAGCCCCCCTCTGCAGCCCCCCCTGCACCCCCCGATGAGCCCCAAGTGCTTGTGGGAGGCCGAGGCCCTGCAGGGGTTGCAGAGCTGGGCAGAGGCCAGGCTGGACCCAAGGGGAGTGGGTCGGCAGCGACTCCCAGCCCTGTCTACCCCTCCGTGCAGCGGCGAGGACAGGGGCGTCCCCAGCCCCATGGCGGGAGCAGCCCCCGTGCAGTCCAAACGCCCCGTCCCCGCCGCCAGCACTTCCTCCCGCCCTCCCCCCCACCGCAGCCCCAACATCTGGTCGGTGTTTCCAGTTTCCAGCTGGCTGGGGAGACCGGGCGGGGCCACGGGAGCTTGTCTGCGGGGACAACGTGGGAGTCGCCGCTGCCGCTGGGCTGTGAGAACCAGCGCGTCCGGGGCGGGGACGGTCACGTTTCCCAGAGCGCCCGGCCGGCGGGAGGCAGAGCTGAGGCCACGGCCACCTGGGGGGCCGGAGACGGCGGGCAGGGCCCTGCACCTCCCAGCCCAGCTCCCAGACCGGTCCTGGCAGGAGGGTCTGCAGGCAGCCCAGCCCCCACCCCAACCTCCAAACAGCACAGGGCGAGGGGCACCAAGGGCTACGGCCTCAGCCTAGGGGTCCCGGGCCTGCCCCCTACACCCCAGGGGGCCGCAGCCTGTCCCTTTCCCTGCCTGAGCCTCAGTTTCCTCTTCTGTAAAACAGGGATGGACCTGATGGTGCCCGCCTCCCGCCACGGGAGGACTGTGGGAGGTCAGGCAGGAGGGGGGCGTGGCCTCGTCCGGGAGGGCCAGGACCCCGCATCTGGCTGGGGGTACGCCCCTCGCCCCATGGTTTGTCCGGCTGCCTTCGTCGGTTTCCGCAGGTCAGGGGGTGCCAAGGAGCAAGCCAGGGATCAGATGGAGAGACGTGGGCTCAAACCCCGGGAAAGGGCCTCAGGGAGGGCCCCCATCCCCGCCCAGCCCCCTCGCCCACCCCCACCCTGCCTGCCCGCCCCGGAGACGCTGCGGCGTCGGAGTGGGGGCGCGGCCTGACAGCAGCTCCAGGGGCCGGCTCACCCGGAGCCTCCTTCCCGGCTCAGCCCTTCCGGGTGAGGTCATGGGAAAAGCTCGCCCAGACGCCACCCCCGCAGCCGAGGAACCCCGGAGCGGGAAGAGCGTGGCTCGGGTGCTGCCCGGCTGCCGGATGGCAGGAGCCGAGTGTCCCACCCCGCCAGGCTCTGCCCACCTCCCCGGCAGGTGCGCGGCTCCTCCCTGCCCAGCCCCCCAGGCCCCGCACCCCAACTCCTCAGCACTGCTCCCCGAACTCCCGGCCCTCCCCCAGCCCCGGGTGCTCAGCCCCCCTCCCCCAGGCCCCATCTCGCCAGCCCCCCCAGGCTCTCTCCGGATCCCTAGTTCCTCTCGGTTCCCAGCCTCCCCCAGGCCCCCAGACCCGGACTGACAGCCGGCGCTTCCCCGGCCTCAGGCCAGGCTGGCAGGCGCTTATTTACGGCGAGCTTTGTTTGTGTGGCTTCTCGTCCCCGCCCCCAGCCCTTCCAGCCTCGGCCTCCGGAAAGCTGCCCTGGGGCGCCCGGGGCTGCGTGGGGAGCCCAGGACCCGGCCGGAAAGAGAACAATCAAATCCAGAGGAGAAAGGGTTAACGCAGCACCCCCAGCCCCTCTCCCGCCCCTCCAGGAAATAAACAAGAAGCGGGTTTGTTTCCATTCCCCATAAAAATACAAGGATTTCCTCTCAGCTGGTCTTATGTGCCCCCCAGCCCCCACGGGTCCCAAGGGCCTGGGGGGCAGGGTGGGAAGGGGCCTCAGGTGGGCAGGGGCCTCCGGCTGGACGGCAGCGTCCTGGAGGGCCCGGCCCCCGCACCCTGTGCCCCTGAGCCAAAGGGCGGCCCAGCTGCAACCCCCCCACCGTTCCTCAGGTGCCTTCCTTCCCCGGGTCACCTGCACGTCCCCATGACTGGCATTTATCTAGCGCTGGCCTTCGGGCTGGCTTCTGGGAGAAGGGCAGGCCCGGGACCCTCGGGTGGGGCAGGGCAGGGGGCTGCCGGGGCTGGGGGGGACAGGGGCCCCTCCCACGTTGGGGGGCCAGGGGCCAACAGGCCTCGGTGCCCCTCTGCGTCCGGGCAGGTGCAGGGCCTGGTGTCCGGCCGTGGGGTGTCCTAGAAGCCCCCTGCTTCCCCGCCGAGGACGAGCTGAAGGTTGGCTAACGAGCCTGGCTGGAGCGCAGGCAGATGGGGGGGGGGCGTCGCGGCAGCCCCGGGGAGTCTTGTGGACTACGCAGGAGGAAAGGGGGCAGGGACCTGGAACAGGGTCCCCTGGGGGGCCCACCTCGCCTTGCCCGCGGGGCCTAGAGCACCAGGAGCCTCCCTGCGGGCCTCTGGGGGGTGGGGTCTGCCGAGGGGGGCTGGGCTCAGCCTCAGTGGCTTCGAATAACCTGCGGAAGGCTCACCGCCTTGGCAAACAGCGCAGCCCGCGGTCGCGGCAGCGCCAGAAGGTGAGCAGGTGGGAGAGGACCGGCTGCCCGGGCCGATGCCCAGGCCCCTCTCCGCTGCCCGGGCTCAGGTGCCCCCGGCGGAGGCTGCCGCGCCCCTGAGCTGCGGCCGGGGGCTCCTGGGCGAACTGAGCCTGGCAAGCGGGGAGCGGGTCCCGGCACTGGGGGGAGTGGAGAAGCTCCGAGGTCCGAGGCGAGGCGGATGGCATGACCTAAGGGGCAGCAAAGCCAGAATGGCCACGACCTTCTGCCCAGTGCAATCTGCAGGCCTGGTCTGAGCCCGGAGCCTCGGGGGCTGGAAAGAGGGGGCAGGAGGGGTGGGCCGCCGGCGAGGGGCTTATTCCATTTACACAGCGACACGCAGTAGGGCCGGTGGGCCGGTCACTAACGTCAGCGGCCGCCCCGGGGAAGTCCCTCCCCTGGAACTCCGGCTCAGGGCCCCCAGGGAAGGACCCCGCAGCGCAAAGTAAGACAGAGCAGCTGTCCCCCAATCCTTCCCCCAAACGGCACTCCAGCTCTTTACTAGAGCCACCGTGCTCAGAGAGAGGGGGGGGGGACTGTGCTTCGAGAGCACAGTCGAAGGCACTGTGGAGTGAGCACACAGCGGGGGAAACCACGTGGCAGCCCCTGGAGCCGTCCCCCAGCCCCCCAAGCCCTGAACTCCAAGATCAGAAGCCAACACCCGGGGGATGGCCGCGAGGACAACACGTGCAGAGGCCTCAGGCGCAGAGGTTGCCGTCGCCGGCACAGCCGGGCACCTGCAAACGCAGAGGCCGCGTGGCGGACGGCGACCCTGCCCCAGCCACCCCGCCCGGCGCCACGTCTTGGCAAGAATGACGAGCGCGGCCTCTGGGACTTGGCTTGCAGCTGCTGATCCAGCAATCTGGAGACGGCTTGTTTTCCCCCCACCTCCTCCCGGATCGAACATTCCTGGCCCCGCGGCTGCGTCAACGCTCCTGGGGAAGCAGGAGGTGGCATGCGCCCTGAACGTCTTGTGCCGCAGGGCAGGTGATAAAACACATGAAGATTCCGGGGCCTGCTGCGGCGGTGACGTTTTAGGGGTTCGGAGGTCCGGAGCCTGGACGGAGGCTGTGGCCGTCCTCCGAGATGGGAAGGAGACGGGCCGCCTCCTCTCGCTCTGGGAAGGAGTGTCCACTCACGGCGCCTTGTGCCCCCCACGGGAAAGCGGCACCGTGCGGGCTGGCCTCCCCGGGCTCGGGGGCGGCTGCCCTGACCTACGTGCCGGGTGACTCAGGACTGCGGCTCTTGAGCAGAGCCCAAGAGAACATGCTGCAGCGGGTTCAGGAAATCCCAGCGAGCCAAAGGTGCCCTGGAGCATCCTGGAGAAGATGGTGACGTTTGCCAGCAGAGAGCCTCGTGCGAGGCAGCGCAGGTCAGCTGGGGTCTCCCGCAAACGCGCATCCACCTGCACCCTGTTTGGAAACAGGGTCTTTGCAGATGTGACTGTTAAAGGGTCGCAAGATGAAAGTGGCCCGGGCTCAGGGTGGGCCCCCAGGGAGAAGAGGCCCCGCGGAGGCCAGCTGGTGGCAGAGGTGGTGGCGGAGGGGCCTGGCCACAAGCCGAGGGCCGCCTGGGGCCGCCGAAGCTGGAGGGCACGCGGCGGAGTCTCCCCTAGAGCAGGGAGGGTGGCCCTGCCCGCGGCGTCACGTCGGCCTCAGGGCCGAGGGGCACTTCTCCGTCGTGGTTCCTGTCGTGGCAACCCCAGGAGGCCAGGGCGACTCCGACCCCCGAATCGTGACCGTGACCGGAGCTGCCCTTCCCGCGCTGGGAGCCGTCAGGTCCACCGAGTCACCGAGGAGGTGTCGTGGCGGCCTCGTGGACGGACACGAGGGCGGGAGCTGTGGCCCCCCCAGCACCCAGCAGAGCCCACGGGCGCTGCTTTGCCTCGTTTCCCGAGTTCTCCACGGGCCATCCCTGGGACCCCCGTCAGGATCTGCACCCCTTTCTCGGGGTCTGCACCCTGAAAAAGAGCCTGGCGGCGCGCCCTCGTCCTCAGGTGTCAGCTCGGGCTTCCCCTTCTCTTTGGTCTCGATCCTGTAGGGCCGCATGGACTTCTGACGACTGCGTCCCTCTCCCGCTGGCCAGCAGGCCCCGTCGGTCTGTCTGTCTCGTCTCACTGCCTCCCGGGTGCCAAGCCCAGAGCCGGGCACCCGGCAGCTCCCACCGAGTGTTTGTCCACTTTGGGACTCCTGTGGGTAACGGCCTCTGTAGTTGGCAGAGAAGGGGGCTTGGCAGGCGGCATCCCGGGAGAATGGCGTCCGCGAGGAGGGCGGGGTAATTCTCTGAGCCAGGGGGGCGGGGACGCGGGCGCTGGGCTCTAGGGGGGCCAGGTGTGAACGGGGAGACCCTGGAGGTGGCCACCGCGAGGGGATTTTCCAAGCTTCCCCCTGTCCAGGGGGCCTCGGGGCCTCTTATGTCGAAGGAGGGTCTGAAAAGATGAGGCGACAAAATGAAGCTGGGGCAGCACTCGGCCCCACCCCAAGGTCTGGTGATGCAACCCCTTCCTAAGCCCCGAAGAGGCCGGCGGAGGGGCTCCCGGATCAGGCCGGACTCTGCCAAGGGACAGAGAGGTCCCCACGAGAAGCTGGGGGCCATGTGGGCCACGGAACCCGCAGCCTGTGCTGGCCCACCAGGGGCACCACCGACCAGGGGCACCGCCTACCAGGGGCACCACCTACCAGGGGCAACAGGCACCAGGGGCACTGGGCACCAGCAGGCACCATGCACCAGGGGCACCGGGCACCAGGGCCACTGCTCACCAGGGACACCGGGCACCAGAGGCACTGCACACTGGCGGGCACCACTCACCAGGGGCACCACCGACCAGGGGCACCGCCCACCAGGGGCACCACCGACCAGGGGCACCGCCCACCAGGGGCACCGCTCACCAGGGGCACCACCGACCAGGGGCACCACCGACCAGGGGCACCACCGACCAGGGGCACCGCTCACCAGGGGCACCGCTCACCAGGGGCACCACCGACCAGGGGCACGGCTCACCAGGGGCACCACCGACCAGGGCACCACCGACCAGGGGCACCACCGACCAGGGGCACCGCTCACCAGGGGCACCACCGACCAGGGGCACCACCGACCAGGGGCACCGCTCACCAGGGGCACCGCTCACCAGGGGCACCACCGACCAGGGGCACCGCCCACCAGGGGCACCGCTCACCAGGGGCACCACCGACCAGGGGCACCGCTCACCAGGGGCACCACCGACCAGGGGCACCACCGACCAGGGGCACCGCTCACCAGGGGCACCACCAACCAGGGGCACCGCCCACCAGGGGCACCACCGACCAGGGGCACCACCGACCAGGGGCACCGCTCACCAGGGGCACCACCAACCAGGGGCACCGCCCACCAGGGGCACCACCGACCAGGGGCACCGCCCACCAGGGGCACCGCTCACCAGGGGCACCGCTCACCAGGGGCACCGCTCACCAGGGGCACCACCGACCAGGGGCACGGCTCACCGGCAGGCACCGGGCACCAGGGGCACCACCAACCAGGGGCACCACCGACCAGGGGCACCACCGATCAGTGGCACCGCTCACCAGGGGCACCGCTCACCAGGGGCACCACCGACCAGGGGCACGGCTCACCGGCAGGCACCGGGTACCAGGGGCACCACCGACCAGGGCCACCACTCACCAGGGGCACCACCGACCAGGGGCACCACCGACCAGGGGCACCACCGACCAGGGGCACCGCTCACCAGGGGCACCACCGACCAGGGGCACCGCTCACCAGGGGCACCACCCACCTGGGGCACCACCGACCAGGGGCACCGCCCACCAGGGGCACCACCGACCAGGGGCACCGCTCACCAGGGGCACCGCTCACCAGGGGCACCACCGACCAGGGGCACCGCTCACCAGGGGCACCGCCCACCAGGGGCACCGCTCACCAGGGGCACCGCCCACCAGGGGCACCACCGACCAGGGGCACCACCGACCAGGGGCACCGCTCACCAGGGGCACCGCCCACCAGGGGCACCACCGACCAGGGGCACCGCCCACCAGGGGCACCACCGACCAGGGGCACCGCTCACCAGGGGCACCACCCACCTGGGGCACCACCGACCAGGGGCACCGCCCACCAGGGGCACCGCTCACCAGGGGCACCGCCCACCAGGGGCACCACCGACCAGGGGCACCGCTCACCAGGGGCACCACCCACCTGGGGCACCACCGACCAGGGGCACCACCGACCAGGGGCACCGCCCACCAGGGGCACCGCTCACCAGGGGCACCGCCCACCAGGGGCACCACCGACCAGGGGCACCGCCGACCAGGGGCACCGCCCACCAGGGGCACCGCTCACCAGGGGCACCGCTCACCGGTGGACACCGGGCACCAGGGGCATCGCTCACTGGTGGGCACTGTGCACCAGGGGCACCGCTCACCGGTGGACACCGGGCACCAGGGGCATCGCTCACTGGTGGGCACTGTGCACCAGGGGCATTGCTCACCAGGGGCACCTCTCACCAAGGGCACCACCGACCAGGGGCACTGCTCACCAGGGGCACCACCGACCAGGGGCACCGCCCACCAGGGGCACCACCGACCAGGGGCACCGCTCACCAGGGGCACCACCGACCAGGGGCACCACCGACCAGGGGCACCGCCCACCAGGGGCACCGCTCACCAGGGGCACCACCGACCAGGGGCACCACCGACCAGGGGCACCGCCCACCAGGGGCACCGCTCACCAGGGGCACCGCCCACCAGGGGCACCGCTCACCAGGGGCACCACCGACCAGGGGCACCGCCCACCAGGGGCACCGCTCACCAGGGGCACCGCTCACCGGTGGACACCGGGCACCAGGGGCATCGCTCACCGGTGGACACCGGGCACCAGGGGCATCGCTCACTGGTGGGCACTGTGCACCAGGGGCATCGCTCACTGGTGGGCACTGTGCACCAGGGGCACCGCTCACCAGGGGCACCGCTCACCAGGGGCACCGCTCACCAGGGGCACCGCTCACCAGGGGCACCGCTCACCGGTGGACACCGGGCACCAGGGGCATCGCTCACTGGTGGGCACTGTGCACCAGGGGCATCGCTCACTGGTGGGCACTGTGCACCAGGGGCACCGCTCACCAGGGGCACCGCTCACCAGGGGCACCGCTCACCAGGGGCACCACCGACCAGCGGCACTGCTCACCAGGGGCACCGCTCACCAAGGGCACCGCTCACCGGTGGACACCGGGCACCAGGGGCATCGCTCACCAGGGGCACCGCTCACCGGTGGACACCGGGCACCAGGGGCATCGCTCACTGGTGGGCACTGTGCACCAGGGGCATCGCTCACTGGTGGGCACTGTGCACCAGGGGCACCGCTCACCAGGGGCACCGCTCACCAGGGGCACCGCTCACCAGGGGCACCACCGACCAGCGGCACTGCTCACCAGGGGCACCACCGACCAGGGGCACCGCTCACCAGGGGCACCACCCACCTGGGGCACCACCGACCAGGGGCACCACCGACCAGGGGCACCGCCCACCAGGGGCACCGCTCACCAGGGGCACCGCCCACCAGGGGCACCACCGACCAGGGGCACCGCCGACCAGGGGCACCGCCCACCAGGGGCACCGCTCACCAGGGGCACCGCTCACCAGGGGCACCACCGACCAGGGGCACCGCCGACCAGGGGCACCGCCCACCAGGGGCACCGCTCACCAGGGGCACCGCTCACCGGTGGACACCGGGCACCAGGGGCATCGCTCACTGGTGGGCACTGTGCACCAGGGGCACCGCTCACCGGTGGACACCGGGCACCAGGGGCATCGCTCACTGGTGGGCACTGTGCACCAGGGGCATTGCTCACCAGGGGCACCTCTCACCAAGGGCACCACCGACCAGGGGCACTGCTCACCAGGGGCACCACCGACCAGGGGCACCGCCCACCAGGGGCACCACCGACCAGGGGCACCGCTCACCAGGGGCACCACCGACCAGGGGCACCACCGACCAGGGGCACCGCCCACCAGGGGCACCGCTCACCAGGGGCACCGCCCACCAGGGGCACCGCTCACCAGGGGCACCGCTCACCAGGGGCATCGCTCACCGGTGGACACCGGGCACCAGGGGCATCGCTCACCGGTGGACACCGGGCACCAGGGGCATCGCTCACTGGTGGGCACTGTGCACCAGGGGCATCGCTCACTGGTGGGCACTGTGCACCAGGGGCACCGCTCACCAGGGGCACCGCTCACCAGGGGCACCGCTCACCAGGGGCACCACCGACCAGCGGCACCGCTCACCAGGGGCACCACCGACCAGCGGCACTGCTCACCAGGGGCACCGCTCACCAAGGGCACCGCTCACCGGTGGACACCGGGCACCAGGGGCATCGCTCACCGGTGGACACCGGGCACCAGGGGCATCGCTCACTGGTGGGCACTGTGCACCAGGGGCACCGCTCACCAGGGGCACCGCTCACCAGGGGCACCGCTCACCAGGGGCACCACCGACCAGGGGCACCGCTCACCAGGGGCACCACCGACCAGGGGCACCGCTCACCAGGGGCACCACCGACCAGGGGCACTGCTCACCAGGAGCACCGCTCACCGGCGGGCACCTCCCGTCCGCGGCCTGTTCAACGAGGAGGAGCTCCTGGCCCAGGGCTGGCAGCTGCACAACACCTGCCGGTGAAGTTCCTGGCATGCAAACGACACCTTAAAAACTGAGCTGCCTTGAAAGCCTCTTTGACAAATCAGGGCACAGCGCATCCAACAAGCTGCCCCGACCGTTAGAGAGCACGCAGAGGAATGCGTAATGATGCCCAGGGCTGTGAGAGGCGGGGAAGGGCTGCTCCGCGAGCACAGCCGGGGCCGGGTTTACCCACTGACCTCTCACCTCCTGGGGCGGGCCGGGGCCAGGACAGGCGAACTGCCTCAAACCAGGGGAGAGCTGCTCAGTCCTGGGCAGATGCTGGAAACGTGCAGAAGGAACGCTGGAGGGCCCCACCCCAGAAGGAGCAGGGCACCCCTGCCCAGGGAAGCAGGAGAGTTCTGGTTTCTTTTTGGGGTGTGATTTATTGATGTGTTTCCCAAAGAGCAGCAGGGAAGGTGTGGACATCCGCGGTCAGTGAAGGGTTAAAGGCCCTTGGGGGCGGCGTGGGCTGCAGGCGGGGTGGGGGGGGGTGGTAAGGAGAGGGACTCAGCCCAGAGAGGGGCATGGGTGGGTGCGGGGTCCTGGGGGGGTCTCTCCCGGGGGCCACTCTGCTTACCCCTGATCAGTGTGCTCCTTTAAATAGCTCTGCACCCCCGAGAGCAGGGGGAAGGCAGGACGGGCGCCTCAACCCGCCCTCCCCTCCCCTGCCCTGTTCTCCCCTCCACTCCCCCTCCCCTCTCTCCTCCCCTCCCCCTCCCTCCCCTCCCCTCCCCTCCCCCTCCCTCCCCTCCCCTCCCCTCCCCTCTCTCTCCGAGCCCCTCACTTTGACACAGGGGGCATTTTGCAAGGAAAGGGAAGGAAAAAGAAAGGCGTTTGCTGCGCCGTGCGCCGGCCCTCTGTAACAAAAGTGATTCTGTGCTGGAGAAAAGGAGAGGGTTATGAGAAAAACTTCCCATTCCAGCGCCGCACATTTGGAGGGAAGAGGCTGGGCCTTGTGGGTCGGGCCAGGGGGCTGGCACAAAAGCCCCTTTGTTCCCCCCCAGCGCCCGACAATGGCACGGAAAGAAATTATCTTTTCAGCAAAAGATTAAGCGGCGTCCCGGCCCCGGCTGGCCCATTTCCATGCTGCGAGCGAGCGCGACCGCTGGTGGAGTGTGGGGGGCCCCTCCCCGGACCCCACCTGCTCCCCTGCCCCCCTCCCACCAGTCCTGGCCGGCCGCTGGGAGGAGGGGGCAGCAGGCTTGGCAGGAGCTGCTGGGGAAGGGGGCAGCGCTGACCCTCCCTGGCCCCTGGAGCTGGCAGCCTGGCTGGGGACAGAGGAAGAGGCCCTCGTAAGGGCCTAGCTAGGTGCCCGGGGTTTCGGCACGGCCCCGCCAGGTTGGAGACTAGTGTCCCCATCATACGTGGGGAAACTGAGGCCGGCTGGCAGCGGCCCCCCCGGGGGAAAGGGGTGCTGTCAGAGGGAGGGGCTTGGCCCCCAGCAGCCAGCGGGGCAGGTGCGCAGCCCGAAACCAGCCTGCTGCTCTCACCTGCCCGCCTGGCCCGCGCCCAGCTCGCACCCGAAACTCCCGGGTTTCAACCTTCGCCACGTCCAAGCTTGGGGCTGGGAGGCCCCCAAGTCATTCCGCCCCCCTCCCCCAGATGCAGGCGGGGCCCCACGGGGTGGGGAGGGGGCGGGTGGGGACAGGCCGGGGCAGGCTTCAGCGGCCCCCGCGTCTGGGGGTGGGATCGCTGCAGGCCTGCCCGGCGGCAGGTGGAGGGAGGGCAGGGCCCCCGCCTGGCCCCCCACCCCACTCTGCCCAGGGTCCTGGCGCCCAGATGGGAAACCGAGGCCCTGGTCCCAGGAGGGCTCAGGATGGCCCAGATCTGGGAGGAGGCTCCGCTGCCCCCTCCCCACCCCTGGGCCCCCGCTCTCCTCCCCCCCCACACCGCAGGCCTACTGGAGAGGTGGGGGCCCAGGTGGCAGGAGATTGGGGGTCGTAAATGCCCCTGGACGGTGGGGGTGGGCCTGAGGGGGAGGGGCCTGGGCTGGTGGGAGAGTGTCAGCTGCCCTGGGGCTGGGGGCTGCGCCCTCCTCCCCTCCCCCACCCACCTGCCTCCCCTTCAGGCCCAGAAACTTCCAAGGCAGAGTCTTGGGCCATTTGGGAGGCTCGATTGACAGATGGGGAAACTGAGGCCCAGGGGAGGCAGACGAGCTTGAGGTTGGGAGGGAACGGCTAGGGGACCTGGGCTGCTGGCACAGGGCGTGGTCAGGGCCCCTGCTGGAGGCTCACCCCTGGACCGCTGCTCCCGCCTCCAGAACACAGGGCGGCAGGCCTTCCCCTCGGGCCGGTGACCGTCTGTGACGTCCGTGAGCCGGGCCTGGCACGTCACCCTGTTCCACCCCCACCTAAAGCAGGTCCAGGCGCCTGAGGAGCATGTGGACAGACAGACCCGCCTTCGCCGGGGGAGGGGAGAGGCGTCCTGAGGCGGGGGCCACCTGGGCGCCCACGTGGCGGGGGGGCTGGCCCCGGCCAGCGGCACAGGCCCCGGAGCTGGGGGTCCTGCTGTGTTGCACGGGGCTGAGCCCTGCGCTGGCGTGTCCCTGAGCACTTTGCTCCCGCGGTGGTCCCTTCCGCCACCCCCCCCCCGTCGGCTGGGCAGGCCCCCGTGTGACCACCCACCTCTTCTCATGCCTGTCCTCTCCCCGCTCCAGCAGGGATTCTGGGAAACACGGGCCTGGCCCCAGGGGGAGGGAGGGCACCCAGCCAAGCCGAGGAGGGGTCTCGTTGGGGACTGGGTGGGCCCAGTGCCTCAATGCCAAGGCCCGGGGGTGGGGAGCAGGGTGGCCCAGCCCCCGCCGCCCCCTCCCACAGCCTCCAAATGGCTCAGGAGGGGAGGGGCTGTGCCTATGGGCCATTGTCCCCCCTCCCTGGGACTTCACTTACTTGGGGAGGGGCACCTGCCACAGGCTCATTCCAACACCTTAACCTCAGCAGTGGGGTGGGCAGTGATGGCACAAAGGCCCCTTGTCCCCAAGGGCCATCAACACAGGGCCGGGCCATCGAGGCAGAGTGGAGCCCACTGGACAGCTTGGAACAGGGCCCTGCCCTGCCCACCTGCCTCTCCTTCCCCCAGCCAGCCTCAGTTTCCCTCCACGAGGCAGCCCCACAAAGCCCTCCGGCGGCCCCACATCCCAGGGTCAGGGTCCTCCAGGCCCCGGCCACAGGCCTCTGGTCGTGTGGGTGATGAAGGGGGCCCAGGGCGGGCAGCGTCCTGCCAGGGCCCTCTGTGCCCGCCCTGGGACCCTGCTGGCGGCCGGGCTGGGCGCAGGGCTGGGGAGGGGGTGGACGGGCGGCCTGGGGCCCTGCCGAGCCCAGAGCTCCGCTTGGATGCCCAGCAACGGGGCAAGCCAACCGCCGCGGGTCCCAGCCGCCCGGCGCGCACCCCCGCGCCGCGGCCCCGCCCCCTCCCAGCAGCCCTGTCGGCAGGTGAGGCTGTCCTGGCGTCCTGTGCGGACCGGGCTGCTGCCTGGGCAGGCTCCCTGTGCTCCCGGCGACCTGGGTGCAGGGGGGGTCAGTGTGAGCCCCTCCCCCAGCTGAGGCCACGGGGAGGTGGACAGGGAGGGGCCCCCTCTGCCCGGGCCTCCTGGCCTTGCTGCCCAGCTGGGGGCATCAGGGCTTGAGGGGCAGCCCTGGGCACTGGGGAGCCTGGCCAGAGCCACCCCGGGAGCTGCCGGAAGGGTCTGGCTGACGGACCGCAACAGGACGGCCCCCCACCCCGCCACGAGGCAAGGCTGGTGGAAGCCACCCAGCAGGGGCAATTCTCCCTCACTGGGCATCAGGGTGGACTTCCCAGGGCAGGCGGCCTTGGAGGCCGGACAAGACCAGCCCTCCCAGGTCCCCTCAGAGTCTGGAGGTGTCCCCCCCCCCTTTTTTTTCAAAGATTTATTTTTCATTTATTTCTCTCCCCTCCCCCGCCAGTATTCTGCTCTGTGTCCCTTCACCGTGTGTTCTTCTGTGTCCACTTGCATTCTTGTCAGCGGCACCAGGAATCTGTGTCTCTTTTTGTTGCGTCATCTTGCTGTGTCAGCTCTCCGTTTGTGCAGTGCCATTCCTGGGCAGGCTGCACTTTTTTCGTGCTGGGCGGTTCTCCTTACGGGGTGCACTCTTTGAGCAAGGGACACCCCTGCATGGCAGGGCATTCCTTGCGCACATCAGCACTGCGCATGGGCCAGCTCCACACGGGTCAAGGAGGCACGGGGTTTGAACCCTGGACTCTCCATGTAGTAGGTGAACGCTCTATCAGTTGAGCCAAATCTGCTTCCCAGGAAGTGTCCTCTTTGGGCTGATGTCCCAAGTTCTGGGCGTGCCGAGGGGCCGCTGCGGGACACCCCACCCCGTCCACTCACTTTCTGGCAGACAGGCCGCTGGGCCTCTGCAGAGTCTTGAGTCTCGGGGCAGTGATTTTTGGAGCAGGGCCGGCAGCAGCGCCAGGCACCCTAGAGGAGGGAGGGGCATCTAAACAGGTGGAAAGAGAACACCTGCCCCCAGCCCGGGACGTGGGAACTCAGCCCCGCCTGGCGCTGGCAGCCGCTCTGATCCCACGAGGAAGAGGAGCGGCGGGGAAGGGGGGGAGCGGCGACTCCCCAGGGGCCGGAGGGAGAGGCCCAGGGGGCTGTGAGCCAAGGGCAGCAGGTCACAGCTGCCAATCGCTAGAGCCCGGAGGCCGCACGCCTCCCTGGCGGGACCTCGTGGCCCCCAGGGACCCAGGGTCCCAGCCCTGGGCTCCTAGTGGGATGCGACCGGCCCCGAAACCGAGCTGCCCACCCCCGCCGGGGCCCTCCTCTCAGCGCCCGGCGGCTTCGGGTCCGTGTTGGTGGACTCGGGCGCTTCACGAACATCAAGAGCCCGCGAGTGTGCGGGGGCACACGGGGACTGGCGCCCACCTGGTGACCAGGCCACTCCCTGAAGTGAGGTGTCGCCAGGTAACCTCATAGGTGCTGTGGGGCTGTGGTTCTGGCGTGATGGCCCCACCCCAGGACCCCAGAGTGCGGCAGCCGGAGCAGGCAGGAGGCTCACCCCAGTCCAGCCCCAGTGCCCCCTGGAGAGACCCAACTCAAGGGCCCTGCAGAAAGGGCTTGAGACTGCACTGGACAGAGCTGCTCTCCCATGAGGCTGTGCCTGTGTTCTCCATGTCCCTACCCAGAGCAGAGAAGGTGCTCCATGAGTCTGGGCTGAGTAGATGGCTGGATGGAGGGGAGGATGGAGGGGAGGATGGATGGATGAAAGGATGGAGGGGAGGATGGGTGGGTAGATGGGTGGATGATGGATGGATGGAAGGATGGATGGATGAGAGGCTGGATGGATGATGTGTGGGTGGATGGGTAGATGGGGGATAGGAGGATAGATGGATGATGGATGGATGGATAGATGGGTGGGGGATAGGTGAGTGGATGGATGGATGGGAGGATGATGGGAGGGTGGATGGATGGATGGATGAGAGGATGGATGGGAGAATGGGTGGATGATGGATGAATGGAAGAATGGATGGATGAGAGGCTGGATGGATGATGGGTGGATGGATAGATGGGTGGGGGATAGGTGAGTGGATGGATGGATGGGAGGATGGATGGGTAGATAGGTGGATGGAGGGATGGATGAATGGATAGTTGGGTGGATGGGAGGATGGGTGGATGATGGATGGATGGGAGGATGGATGGATGATGGATGAGTGGATAGCTGAATGGATGAAGGGATGGAGGGGAGGATGTTTGGATGATGTGTGGATGGATGGATGGATGGGAGGATAGATGGATGGGAAGCTGGAGGGGAGGATGGATGGATAGATGGATGGAAGATAGGTGAATGGATGGATGGGTGGGTAATGCATGAGTGGATGGATAGGTGGAGGGATGGATCAAAGGATAAATGGGTGGTTATGTGGGTGGATTAATGGGTAGATGGATGGATGAATAGGTAAATGGATGGAAGAGTTGGCAGATGGAGGGTGGATGGATAGACAAGTGGATGGAAGGATGGATGGGTGAGTGGATGGAGGGGAGGATGGAGAGGAGGATGGCTGGATGGACAAGTGAATGGATGAGTAACGGATGGATAATGGGTGAATGAATGGATGGGTGAATGGATACCAGGCACTGTGGAGCCCACTGGGGAAGTGGGACTGAGCTGGGGGTGCCGGGGCCCTGGGGTGCAGGGAGGCCCCCACCTGGGCTGGGGCCTGGAAGTCGAGCAGCAGTTAGGCCTTGGCAAGAGGTGGGAATGTTGGAGGCAGGGCCCCAGCCTCTATGAAGGCAGAAGGGGCGGTGGGAGGTGAGAGCCTGTTCTCCGGTGGGTCCTCCCTCACCTGCACGGGCCCCACCACCGGGGAGAGGACGGGGGCTGGACAAAGGCCTGCCCCACGCTGGATCGGGGGGAAGCTGGCGTCCAGCCCTGTCCCCAGCCCCATCACCCCTGTGCTCTGGCAGGTGGAGGGGCCTCCTCGGGGTGCCCAGCCCCTAGAGGGAGGACAGGCCCCGGGGCGCTCCCACCTGCTTAGAGCCCCGGGGCTCCCTTTCCTGGACAAACAGGAGCAGACACCCGGGTGGCAGGATGCTGTGGGGTGGGGGCACCCACCAGCCTGTCACCCCAGGGCCCCCTGAGCTGACCTGAGCAGCGGGAGGGGCTGCTGGGAGACCCCCTGGCCCCCTTGGTCTCCTCTGGGTGCAGACTCCTGAGGCCTGGGGGGGGCCGGCCGTGGGGGCGGGGACGGCCAGCTCAGTCCGGGGTCTGTGTGAGAGCAAAGCCCCCACCCCCCCGAGGCCCTGTCCCCGGGCCGGAGGGAAGCTTCCGGGTGTCACGCTGGGCTTGCAGCGCCCGGCTCTGTGGGGAGCACTGGCCTCCATAATCACACCCCGACCCCCCTCCCTGCTCCCCCGGCCCCAGCTGACCAGGGAAGTTCCACGCTGGGCCCCGAGAGGTGGGGCTGGAGCCAGCCCCCCACCCCGCTTCTCTCTCCAAAGCATCCTGTCCCCGACCCCCAGCATCGCCTCCTCCCGCAGCCCCACCCCAAGGCCCCGGGCCCTCTCTCTGGACTCTGCCCCCCCACCCGGTGCAGGGGTCCCCACCTGCGTGCGGCCCTTCGGACTTCAGGTCCATCCCCAGGTTACCGGCGCCCTGCCCGGCCAGGAGCCTTGCACTTGAGTGCCCCCTCCAAGGCCACAGGGCCTCCCCAAGCAGGAGGCAGGGTGGGGGTACGCTGCCCGAGGCCAGAGCTGGGGCCGGGGCAGGAGACGAGGGGCGGGGCGAGCCTGCAGCTGGGGGCCGCCCACACCGCCCTGCGTCCAGCCAGCGGGGGCGGCGGAGCCCAGGGTTCCCAGGCCGGGCATCAAGGGAGCTAGAGCCCAGCGCTAATTAGAGGGGGCGAACACCAGCCCGGGGAGGCCCGAGGGCAGGGCCGTGGGCACGGACGCCCCAGAGCCGTGGGGAGGAGCCGTCTCCCCTCCAGGAGGCTGGTCAGTCCCCACGGAGCTGGAGGGAGTGGCTGCCAGCGCCGGGTCTGGAGCAGAGGGTGCTGCGCCCGGCCGCCAGGCGAGTCGGCCCAGGAGGTGGGTGCTGGGTGTGAGGGCCTGCTGGGTGGTGTCAACAGAGGTCGAGTGTCCCGAGCGAGGAGGTGACGGTCCTCTCCAGCCTGCACTGACCGGGGCTCCAGGCCCATCCAGGAGGCCTCCCTGGCCACAGGGGCCGGCGGCCGGGACGGGACTGGCTCCCTGCAGCCTGAGGCCGCCCGGTCAGCTCGGGCTCAGCCGAAACAAGCATCCCGGTCCCACCCCGCAGCCGCCTCTTGAAGGAAGGAAGGAGGGGTCCCGGGACCCTGGCGTGGGGTGGGGTGGTGGCCAGGGGCCTTTCGGTCACCCTTCTACCCCCATCTACAGGGACGCCCTGAAACCGGCTGCCCCGTCCGTGTGTGAACAAAGCTCAGCGCTGGCTGCCCGGTTCCCGGGGGTCCTTGTCCCAGCCCGGCCCGCTGTCCCTCCCCTGGGCGCTGGCGGAGGCGGTGGCCCCCGGCTAGGTCTCTGCGTGTCCCCTCCTTGAGCTCTGGCGTCTCCACTCTCCGGCCCGCGGAGTCCGTCTCCGTCACAGCCCCTGACCCCCAACTCTGGCTGCCCGCCCACGGGACCCCCACCTGCCAAAACAGAACCTGCAGGGCCCCATTTGCCGGGGACAGATGACAGATGGGCCGAGGCCTCCTCTGAGGGGCCGAGGCCAGCGGACAGTCGTCCTGCTGCTCCGGCAAATGGTGCGTGTGATCGGGGCCCCCCCTCCCCGGCCCCCCATGGGCCCCTCCTGGGCCCCCTTGGGCTGCAGTGGGAGGCGCCCGGGGGGCTGGAGGCCCAGCTGCGGAGAGCGGCAGGCCCCCGGGGGGCTCCGACGTGGGGTCCTGGGGGTGGGCTGCAGGACGGGGCCCCAAGCTGACAACTCCCGCTCAGACGTCCACCGTGGGCACCAAGGCCGCCGGGCAGGGCTGGGCTGGAGGGACTGGGCGCCGGGGGCCACAGCTGCCAGTTCGTCCCCCAAGGCCCCCGTGGCTGTCCCCGCGCGGCATTCCCACCCGGGCCGGCTGCCGGCCCTGCCACGTCCCTCCGGGGGCAGCAGTCCCAAATGCCCACTGCCCAGCCCTGGGGGCCGCCCTCTGGGGTCCTGCGTTTTGCACCAGCAATGGGATGTGGTGCCAGCCCAGGCTTGGGGACAGCAGGCTCGGGGGCCAGAGAAGCCGCCTCTGAGGGAACAGGCTGGCCAGCGGCTCGGCCAGGAGGGCCGCAGTGGCCAAGACAGGGGGGCATGGCCTCGGCCCTCCCGTCGGTGGGGGGCGGGGTGCAGAGGGGCCGGCCACCTCCCCTCGGTGCTCCCCTGCCTCTGCGGGGCGGCCTCGTACCTGCCCACGGCCCGCGGGCCAGGGCGCAGACAGCGGGGGCAGTGCCGCCCTCGGGCAGCCCGGGGCTGCTGGCTCCCTGGGAAGGAATTGACGCGTCCAGCGTCACCTCCCCACCAGCCCAGCGTGGAAGACGCTTCCTCTGCAACCCCCGCCCCCACCGGGAGCCAGGGAGGCCCGGCGGGAGCGCGGTCCCCGGGGGCTGCAGGACCCGCGGCCCAGGGAGCCCGGCGCGTCCAGCCGGCCATTCACCTCCGTCCTGAGGGGCCATCAGGGCAGGGCTGGCAGTTCCTGGAAAGCAAACGGACGGGCTCCTGCCAAGCGGCCAAGGCTTGCGGCAGCCACTTCCGGGGATGAGCGAGCTGGGTCCCCACCCCACCCCAGGCACGGCCAGGCACGGCCCAGGGGACAGCACGGAGGGTCCAGAGCGGGCTCAGGACCCTCGGGAGCTGAGCAGCACTGGCCTCCGCACTCTGACAGCGCCCTCGCCCCTCCTCAGTCCTAGCCTCAGTTTCCCCACCTGTAAATGGGGGCGGCAGCCCCACCCTGGGGCCCAAGGCGGCTGCTGCGATTGCACAGGACCCACCACCATGGTGACTGGCACCTGCCCGCAACGTTACAGCGCCCACCGCGTCCTCTGCGCCAGGCCCGCCGTCCACAGCCTCCTCTTTTTTTCTTTTTAAGGATTTTTGCGGTGGTGGTAAAATAGAAATGTAATAGAAAGTTTGCCGTTTTAGCCGTTTTAAGTGCGATTTGGTATGTTGTGCTGTAACCATCGCTACTGTTTCCAAACCCCTAGAGAAAACCTGGTCCCACCGCAGCCCCCCTCCCCCGCCCACCCCAGGCCCCCCTCCCCCGTCCACCGCAGGCCCCCTCTCCCCCCTGCCCACCCCACCCAGCAACCTCTGATCTACCCCGTGTCGCCTTCTGGCTCTTGTGAGCACTGGCGTGCGAGCCTCTGCTCCGGCCCCTGCTGTCGGTTCTCTTGGTGCACAGCGAGGCCCGGGACGGCCGGGCCACGGGGTCATCCGTGTTTAACTCCGAGGAGGCGCCAAGCCGTCTCCACAGCGGCTGCGCCACTTCACGGCAGCGAGGGCTCCAATCTCTCCACATCTGCGTCCACACTTACTATTTTCCATTTTTTGGATTCTAGCTGTCCTGGGGCGTGTGACGTGGTTCTCCTGGTGGCCCCCAGCTCCCCTGGAGCTGGCAGGGAGACCTGTGCCAGGTGGCCTAGGCCCTCCCACGCTGGCAAGAAAGGCCTGGGTGCTAGGGGGCTGGGGTAGGGTCCACTGACACATCCCCTGTCTGCCCGACGTCCAGCGGGCGCTGCGCGCTCAACCTTTGCCACAGGCTCTCCGGCGGGTGGTCAAGAGTTCAAGAAAACAGTCCCTGGGAAGTGGGGCAGCTTTGTGGTTGAGCGCCCGCCTCACACATGCAAGGTCCTGGGTTCAGTCCCCTGGACCTCCTAAAAGAAACAGAAACAACCTAAAGCCGCTGCCTGCCTGTGAGGAGGCTGGCCCAGGCCAGAGCCCCTGAGCTGGTGAGTCTGGGTACGAAGCGAGGGACAGAAATACGCGCCCGCGCCAGCAGCAAATGCAGGGCATGTGCCGGGTGCCCTGAGGGGCTGGACGCTGGCGAGCCGAGGAAATGCTGCCCCCCGCCCGAGGTGGGCAGGCGGCCGCGAGGGGCCTGGGCCCACGGTGTGAGCAGGCAGGGTGGGGGCTTGGAATGGGTGGGAACTGTCCAGAGACCCCTGGAATCCTCCGGAAACCTCCCGATTTTCATTCTGTCTCAGGTTCTCCAACCTCATGCCCAGTGGCCAGCTCCAGTCCCGGGTGAGGCTTGGCCAGCAAGGGGCAGGAGCGGCGCGAGCCTAGAAGCCGAGAGAGCACGCGCCGGCCAGGAGCTGGGGCCGGGCTCCCCGACGCGCAGGTCGTCTCCCAGGGCCCTCTCCTGCACCCAGCGGCCCCTCTGAAGGCCCTGCACGCGCGTTCCGGGTTCCCGCCGGCTCAGCCACGGACGGGGAGGAGGCCTGCCCGGGCCCTTTCCATCGCCCTGCGCTCCCCACGGCAGGACGGGGGCCGGGAGGCTGCGGGGTCACTCTGTGTTTGTTCAGCAGGCCCAGGCCCTGCTCCCGAGCCGGCCCCCCGCCCCTCCCGGGAGCCTTCCCAGAAGGATGTTTTTCCAGGGACCCGCTCAGCAAATGGCCTCTGGACGCTGGCCGGGGAAGCCTGGTGGGGAGGGCCCCGCATTCCGTCCCCAGTTACGAGCAGCCTGTTTCCTCCAGCCTCTCTCGGCCGCGTCACCCGGCCTTGGGGTCCCCGGGGGCCGGCCTCACGGGCTGTCGCAGGCCGAGCCCTCCACGGGCGGCGCGCGGGGGGCTTGGGGCTCCCTGGGCTTTTATCCTTACCGTCTGGAGGGCTTGAGCCCGGCCTGGAAACGACCTCCGGGGACCCTGGCTCAGGACGGCCAGGGCAGTGCGTCGGGGTGGGCCCGTCCCCGGCCTGGCGGCCTGGGGAGCACGCGGCACCCTGGCTCCTCCTCCCCCAGGCCCCGCACCTCCCCAGCTGCTCCCACCCGGCTACAGCGGGGACAGGGTCTTCCCAGAAGCCGGCTGTGAGTCACAGCCAGCCCGGGAAGCCGCCACCGCCCGCCCAGCTGACCACGGCCTGCGGTGGGTCGTGCCCCCCGCACCGTCGCACTCCAGGCGGGTGGGGCGCCGGGGCCCGGGGTGAGACCCCGCTGCTCTGGGGCCGTGTCGATCTCTGACGCTGGCGGGAGGAAGGGCTCCCAGGGACGGCGGCCACGGTGGGGGGGGCGCCGAGCAGGCGCTCTCGGGGTGACGCACCCAGGCCCCGCCAAGGAGGCCTGAGCCGGGAGCACCCATTTGGGGGTGCTGGCCGGGGGCCCCTCACTGGTAAGGAGAAACGGGTGCTGTGTTTTACAGGAGGACGGTCCCACCCTTACCCCCTCCAGGGTCCTGGCCGGCGGGGGGCACAAGCTGGGTCCCTGAGCCGCCCCCATGACCATCAGGAAGACAGCGCAACGGTGGTCCCGCGCCACCGGGGTCCTCTGGGTGTGCCCAGGGGGGAAACTGAGGCACGGCGGGGTCACCCCACCTGGCACATCAGGCCCGAGTTTTCGCCAGGCCGCGCACACCCTCTGGCCCATCCACGCGGCCCCGTGGCCTCGTCAGCCTCGGACGCATCCTGGATCCAGCTGCGGGGGGGGGGGGCCTTGCCGCCTCCCTGGCTCCCCTGGACACCCCCAGCCCACGTCATTTCCGGAGCCCGAGCAGGGGGCCGCGGGGACCCGGGGGCCCCTCCATCCGCTCAGTGCCCTGGGGACCAGGGGCCGGCGTCTCCCCCTCACATCTGCTCTGCTGTCTCCCCAGCTCTCCAGGGGCGCGGGGAGGATGTGGGGGAGAGCGGCGCTCCCGGGCCACAGACGCACGCCGCCTCCTGCGGTCCCAGCTCCCGGCTGACAGCCCATTCCAGAGCCTGTCAGCCCATTCCAGAGCCTTCCCCCGGAGCGCCGCCCCCCCCCCCCCCCCGCCCCCGCCGCCCTCCAGCCCAGCCCCTCCCCCACAGGCGTGACTTCCTCTGCCCCGGCCCCCTCCAGGGTCGCCTCCAGAAAGGCCCATTGAGAGAGCCGGGCGGGTCAGTGGCTGCAGCCCGGGCGTCCAGCTGTCCAAACACGGGGCGGCCCAGGGCTGCCCGGGGGGATGGGAGCCCACCACGGACCTGGGACCCCCCTCCTGCCTCCCCGGGAAGGAAGCGTGGGGTGGCGGGGGGGCTGGACTGAGAGGTGACCCCCTTCCCCGCACTGGCCGGCTCCTCTGGCCCATGACCCCTGTGGGGGACTTTAGGAGGTGGCCGGGGACCCTCGGGGCTGTCGTGGGGTGAGGGGAGAGGGGGCCGGGGAGTGAGGGCCGCCCACGGCGTTGGGGAGAAGCGTCAGGGAAAGATGGCTGGGGCGGGGCTGTGGGTGGGGGGGACCCCGGGCCGGCCCAGGAACCCCAAGCGGGGAGGCCGGTGCGGGACCCTTGGGAGCCAAGGGGCACGCGGGGGCCCATGGCTCCGGGCTCGGGGTGGCATCCGAGGCTGGACAGTGACAGCCCGTGCGGGCGGCCAGGGAGGGTCCTGAGTCCAGGAGAGCCGGAAGGCTCCGGAGCAGGCGGCGGGCGCAGAGGAGGCATGGCCTTGCCCGGGCGGGGGGCCCAGCAGGGCAGCTGGTGTCCTGGACGGGTCCAGGGGAGGGGCACCGTGTGGTCAGGCTGCGCCGGCCACCGCAGGTGCGAGCTGGGGAGCGGGGGGTCAGCTCCAAGGGGAGCGGAGGCACCAGGACGACCAAGGCCCCTGCCCCAAGCTCTCGCCTGAGAAATGGGGTGGGGGCGAGAAGGGTGCCCCCCATTGGACAGCGGCCACGGGGTGGCGGTCGTTCTGCCCGGGGGGTCTGGAGACCCCCCGAAGGAGGCTGCACCTGAGCCCAGCCGAGGGTCCAGCCCCCGCTGAGAGGGCCCCACCTGGGGTCCCGGGAGCGGCAAGCGGGGCCGGTGCAGGAGGCCGCCCCGACAGGTGCTGGGAGAGAGCTCACGTTCCAGAGCAGTAACCTCCCCCCACGGCGAAACCGGGGGGACCCGGCCTGTGGCCGCTCGGCCGGGGAAGGCTCTGGCCATGACAGTCGCACTGCCCAGCCTCCCGGCCACGGGCTCGCGGGGAGCAGCGGGGAGAAGCCAGGGGAGGAGGCGCGGGGGTGGGGAGGGCGGCAGGGGGCCCCGGGGGGCCCCGTCTTAAAGGGCAGGTGTGGCGTGAGGTCCGCTGCCCCCAGGCTGGGCACGGGTGGCCCGCGTGAAACGGGAGAAGCAGGCCGAGCGCCGGGGCTGCGAGCCCAGCCTGGACGGGGCAGGACGAGGCGCCCGGGGTCTTCTTCTCGCCCTTCTCCACGTAGCGGCCTTCCTGCCCCGGGCAGGGGTCCCTGGCTGTCTAAAAGGCAGCACCCTCAGGGCGCAAGCGTCCTGCCCCGCGTCCACCTCAGGGGTCCTGCCGGCAGCCCCTCATGCCCCATGTGCGAGCGCAGCCCGGGCGCTCTGAGCAGTGTGCGGCGGCCACGAGGCCCGTGGGGCCCAGGACGTGCGCCCCCGGGGACCACCCCCTCCTTCAGTGAGCCTTCAGGGGTGCCCCAGGGTCTGGGCCCAGCCCCCCACCAGCCCGGAGCCTCGCCCCGTGGGGGGACCCCCTCCCCAGGGACGGACACCGAGGCCACTTGCCCAGGGTCCAGCTGCCCACAAGGGGCAGAGTGTCTCCCCTCGACTGTGCCCAAGTCTCACCGGCCATGACGTGGGTTCGGACGGGCCGCTCCCCCCGCCACGGCCTGGCCAGGCTGCCCCGGGGTGGGAGGCGGCACATGAGAGCCATGGCCCCAGGCCCTGGGCTGGGAGGCCACGTGGGGGGCCTGAGGGGCCCAGACCTTGTGGCTCCAGCCTGGGGGGTGGGACCCCCACTCCAGCTGTTGAGCCGGGGTCCACGAGGGAGGAGGGGCCCCAGGGGCGGACAAGGAGGGCCCTGGCATCCCAGCTGCCTCTGAGAGACCGCCCCCCAGGGCCCGCCGCCCTCCCCAGACCTGCCCTCTCGTGGGCAGCAGGACGCGGGCACGGCTTCTCCCCCGGGTGAGCACGTGGGCCAAGCCAGGTGCTCAGCAAACACTCAGGTACACCCAGCGTAAGCCAGACCAGTGGATGGAGATGGGAAGTAGAGGCCCCCGTGTGCTCGAGCAGCCGGAGAGGGGGTGCCGCTGGGCAGAGGAGGCCACAGGGAGGGCGGTGACAGGGGCAGGGGCTCCTTGCCGCCCAGCGAGGCAGGGACCACTTGCACGTGGGGCAGTCTGGAGGGCTTCCCCGAGGAGGAGGGCCTTGGGGTCCACCTGTGTGGAACTGCTTGGCCCGTGGTGAGACGGGCACGAGGCCTCGTCCTGCTGGCCTCACCGGGCTTTGGGAAGGAGCAGGCGAGCCACGGACAGGACGCAAGCTAGGGTCGGCGTGAGCGGGCCTCCCCGGGGTGTCCCCGCTGTCCATCTGTCCCGCGGCGGCCCGCCCAGCTCCCCGGGCGCGCAGGGCTTCTGCCGGCCTCGGGCGTGGGGCACGGCACCGCGGGAGGGCAGCACCCCAGCCTGCCCCGTGGGACGGCCTCACCCCGGCAGAGGCCGCCCCGCCGGCAAAGAGGAAGCCGGGACGGGAAGTGGACGGTGTCACCCGCTGTTTGTGCTGCCGACCCCGCGAGCTTGAGCAACAGATGGGAGGGCCGGAAAACCCGCTGCCCAGAGCCGCACGCAAAGGGCCGGCCGCGGGGTCACGCGGAGGCAGCCCGCCCGCCGGCCCGGGCCTCCGGGGTGAAGGTGGCCTCCCGCCCGCGCAGGCACCCCGTCCTCCGCCCGAGCGCAGCCCCTGGGCTCCCCCGGGACAGAGCCGGGCACCGAGCCCCAGCTTCCTGCCCGTGCGAGCCAGAGCTCGGCCGCGCTGCCCGCCAGGGGCCACGGGGTCCTCGAGGAGGAGCAGGGGCCCCTGGCTGAGCCTCGAGGGCCTCCCCTGTGCAGCGGGGGCCGGAGGGGTCAGGCAGGGCTCCCGGCGGGCAGCGGCATCTCGGCCGCACGTGGGGGGCGCACGGAGGGGGAGCCGTGCGGGAAGGACCCGAGGGCTGGTGTGTGGGGCACCCGGGGCCCCGAGAGGGCCCACCCAGCACGAGGCCCGAGGAGGGCCGGGGCGCCGGGCGGCGGTGAGTCGGGGCGCCGGCTGCTCTCGGGCCCGGGCGCGGGAGAAGGGGCAGGCGCCCGCGGCGCTGCCCGGTTGGGGGCCGGGCGGGCCCTGGTTTATCGGGGCTCCTGGCGGGGCGCCGGCGCAGAGCCCAGAAGCCGGGCAGGGCTGCTGTCGGGGCGCTCCCAGTGATCTCACCCGCCCCGGCGCGAGGGAGGGGAGGCCCGGGCTTCCCAGCCGCCCGCCGCCCGCTATCTGGGGCCGCCGCGCCCGAGATAACCGCCCCGAGCAGACGCGGAGCCGGGAGCCGCGTGGGCCTGGCAAGCCCCGCCCGGGGGGAGCTCGGTCGCGGAGGGCTGAGGGCCCCGGGGAGACTGGGGGTGCAGGGGCCAGAGGCTCCCACAGGCCAGGCCAGAGTCCGAGCGGCCCAGTGAGAGAGGAGGAAACCGAGAGCCAGAGGGGAGGGGCCTGGGTGGACTGGGGGGTGGGACCCGGAGCTCTGGCCTCCCGGCCGCTTGCCCCAGTGCACCCCACTTCCCAGACCCCCGGGCACCCCTGCCCCTGCACCCCTTCCTCCGTCGGGCCCTGCCGAGCGGCCTTCCACCCGGAGAGAAGGAGCCGGGCAGCGCCCGTCCTGCAGGGCCCGCGGCTTGAGTCAGCGCCCACCGTGCTCCCTGTCTGGGTGCCCGGCCCAGGGCAGGACTTGTGGCCGGAGGGGGCAGGAGGCGGCCCCCCCACGGGCCCAGGGTCTGGCTGGCTCGGAGCCTGCATCTCTCCCCGGGAGCTGCCGGGAAAACGGGGCTTTCTGGACCCGCGGGAAAAAGCCCCCCGGATGCCCAGACACAGCGGGCACTGCGGCCAGCCCTCCCGCCAGCTCCCGGCCACCGGCCGGACCGGGCTCCAGCCCCGGCGCCGTGGCCGCCCCCACACGGCCCTCTGGGTCAGGGTAGAGCCCACAAGGCCCTGTGGGGACAGGTCGCCAGGGCTGCTGGCCCTGGGAGGGGCCTGCGCCTGGACCCTCAGCAGGGAGGGGGCCTCCGACCCGCCAGCCGGGCAGGGGCCTGCGGGCAGTGGGTGCCTCCCCGAGCATCGTCAGGTGCTCCCTCGGGGAGCATTTGCGCTGTCCTGCCCCCCAGCAGGTGGGAAGGGCTCTCTGTGACCGCGGGCCGGGAGCCAGGGACTGCCCGGGCCGGCCCACGCCAGGCTCCTGGCCCCTTCTCCCTGGGGCCCACGCAGTGTGCGGGGAGCAGGGGCCGGGTGGGGTCCCACGAGGAGCCCGAGGGCTCTGCCCGGGCCTGTCCCAGCACCCAGGAAGCCTCTGCCAGAGCCGGTGCCGCAGGCCTGGGGCGAGGGCGGGTGGGCGTGGGTGCACATCCAGCGGGGCCCAGCCTGTCCCCCGCTCCTCTGGGTGGGGGCAGGGGGATGCCCCCCAGCCCGGCCCCGGCTCCCCGGCAGGAGGGGGCACAGGGACCCTCCTTCCTCTGGCAGGTGGCACAGGATGAACTAGCTGGAGGCCCCCTCCCTGCGGGGGCCGCGGTCAGGGGGCAGGACGCCGTCCTGGAGAGGCAGGACCCCGGCCAGGGCTTGGCGGGGGGAGGGAACTGGACAGGGGCGTGGCCATCTCGTGGCTGCCCAGTCCGGCCAGGGCAGGGGCCCCCGCTCTCCGCCGGGCACAGCCCCTCTGCCAGGCTCCTAGAGGCCCCCTGCGGCCCTCCCGGCCCCAGCCCCCTCCCCAGGAGCCCAGACCTCTCTGCCTCGACGTCCCTCCCCACACAGGGGCCTCCGGCCAGGCTGCACCTCCTCGTCCTTCACTCCGGCCCCAGGGGCCAGCCCTGCCCTCCCCCACGGGCACCTCCTGCAGCTGCCGGCAGGGCCTTCCCCCAGTCCTCCCGGTGCAAGCCTGGCCTCAGGGTCAGCCACTGGCCACCTCCTCCAGGAAGCCTTCCAGGGCCCCTGGGCCAAGTGTACGCCTTCCACAGCCTGGGCAGGGCTGGGACTGACACCCCTGAGGGCAGGTCCTGAGGGGGGCTCTTGGGGACCACCTGGCATACCCCTGGGAGGCCTGGACTTGTTGACTGGTGGGCGCCCGCTCTGCACGGCCCGTTCCCACGGTGCTCAGAAGCCGCCGGCACATGCCCGGGCAGGGCCCGCAGCTGCTGACGGCTCGGGGCCGTCCTCCTGCCGGCACCCTGGGGGCCAGGGGCAGCGAGGTGCCCCCCCCCAAGGCCGACGGGTCACAGCCCCTGGCTCGGGCGCATCTCGGCCCCTTGGTCTGTCCCCCTTGGTGCCAGCAAAGCAGAGGCTGGGTCCCCTGAGTGACGGCCGGGGAGACCTGTGGGCGGAGGACGGGGTCCCCCCTCATTGCTGGAGAGCCGGAGCCTCTTGGGGGGTCTCTTGGGAGCCCCAGCCTCTTTACCTGTCCCCAGGGGCCAGCGCAGCTTGGACTTTAATGACCCCGCAGGAGCAGAATGGCCTGACAGTTTGTCCTCTGCAGGCCTCTGCTGGCCACATGGCCAGACTACCCAGCTCTGCCTCCTACAGAGACAACTATGGAGCGCCAGCTGCATGCAGCTGCTCAAGAGGCAGGGCCGGGGCGCAGCGGGGGTGCTGTAGCCCCAGGCCCACCCCTTGAGGAGACCAGACCCAGGGCAGGGGGGCCTGGGCCAGAGGCGGGGGCGAGGGGCGGGGGCTGGGCCAGCACCCTCGGGCCGCACCCCCGCGCCTGCCACACCTTCCTCCTCGGCTCAGCATTTTCTCACGCTGGGAGCTGGCACCCGGGCGGGGGCCAGGCTGGGACTTGTCGTCTGGGCCCTGGGAAGGTGGGCGAGGCTCCCCGCTGGGCTGGGGGCAGGAGCTGCGGCAAGTCGGGGCATGGCCCTGGCCGGCGGCCGCGGGGCCCGAGTGCCGAGCCGGTTGCAACACGGGCCGAGCAGCTGCAAGCGGCCAGGCCCCCGCCAGCCACCGCGAGTCCCAGCCCGCCTGGCGCCCCTCCGCAGGAGGACGGGGCCACGGGGGACGACATGTCCCCGTCCTGCCCGGCAGGAACCCAGAGCCCTCGCTGGGCCTCGGTTTCCCTGTCTCAGTCGGGAGACGGAAGGCTGGCCTGTCTGAGCCGAGCATCCCGGCCGCAGTGCCTGCAGCGCCTTCATCATGGGGCCACGCCTGCGGGTCACCCCCCTGCAGCGCTGAGCTCAGCTCCCCTCCCTGGGGATGGGGGACAGTGGGCCAGCCACCTCAGGGCCACGAGAGCCTTCCCCCTCGCCCCGCTCCTCGTCCTCGCCGGCTTCGGGGCTGTGCCCTGGGGACCTGAAGTCGGGGGTTCTCAGCGGCCGGAGTCAGCCCCGTCCAGCGCAGGCCACGCCCTCGGAGCTGCCCCTCCAGCGGGGCAGCGCTCCTGGGGGGGCTTCCAGGCCCCTGAGCTGAGAGCTGGGGGCAGCCGCGCCTCCACTGGTGCCCCAAACCTGCCCCAGACGCCCGCCGGCCCCCTGAGCAAACCTGCGGGGGTCCTGTGGTCTTAAAGGCAAACGGGTCCCTGCTAACCCTGCAGAGACCAGGCCGGCGGTGGTGCCAGGGCCACCAAGGTCCCCGAGCACTCCTGGACAGCCCCTCTGCCCTGAGGGTGCAGGGGGGCCAGGCGGGGGGCCTGGGAGAGGTCTGCCCAGCCCCGCCCCCCCCCACCGCGCTGTGGGGACCCGGCAGCGGCCTCCCTGGCCTTGGCATGCCCCTGCCTCCCGCCGTGGAGCCAGGGAGGTGGGCTGAGGCCCGGGCTCTCGGGGAGGACCCGCAGGTCAAGCCCCGTCCGCAGGCGCCGCGCTCTGCCGCCAGTCTCCGGGCAGGGTGAGAGGCGGGTCCCCGGGGAGGCAGCCCCTCGACACGCCGCTGCCCTGGCGAGCCCCCAGGCGGGCGTGGGAATGTGACTGGCGGGAAGGGGGCCCTCCCCCGGGAATTGGCCACTGGGAGCCGGCCAAGAACGCGCTGATCCAAAGAGGAAGCAAAGTTCAGCTCGCAGCTTGACCCGGGGCTGCCGGGGAACGGATGAGCCGCTCGGCGCACACCCAGCCCTGACCCCAGCCCAGGCCGAGTGCTGATCCCAGCACAGGCCGAGCCTTGATGCAGGGACAGGCTGAACCCTATCCCAGCCATTGACTGAGCCCTATCCCAGCCATTGACTGAGCCCTGATCCCAGCCATTGACTGAGCCCTAGCAGTCAACTGAGCCCTGATCTCACTGCAGACTGAGCCTCATGCCAGACAGGACTGAGCCTTATCCCAGCCACAGACTGAACCCTGATCCCAGCCATTGACTGAGCCCTCTACCAGTCATTGACTGAGCCCTGATCCCAGCCATCGACTGAGCCCTAGCTGTCAACTGAGCCCTGATCTCATTGCAGACTGAGCCTCATCCCAGTCACAGACCGAGCCCTGACCGGTCAGAGACTGGCTTCTGATCTCAGGCACAGAACTGAGCCTTAACCCAAACTCAGCCTGGACCCCATCTCTGCAGATCTCGGGTGCAGCTTTGTCCATCTCTGGCCCTTGGTGTCCTCAGTGCCTAGACTGAGACCACCCTGCTGGGTTGCATTAGCAGAGGTCGAGCCCTGGGATGTAGGAGGTGACTGCCTGCTCTGCTGGCTCTCCTCCCAGCTAGAGCAGCGCAGGAGGGAGCCCAGGCAGCAGGCTGGGGGCGGCCAGGGCTGGGGAGGGCCTGGTCACCTGGCGGGACTCGCCACCGAGTGGCCACTACTTGGGCCCCCCAGGTCAGCCCTGGCAGGCAACAAGCCCCAGCTTGGCTTCTGGGGAGGGAGAGGGTCATCGTGGGCCAGTTGCACTTGCGGGCCGGGCAGGGCTGGCCCGGTCCCTCAGACCTCAAACCCAAGGCCAACCTGCCACTCGGTGGTGGTGGAGCTCACCCCGTCGCGGCAGACAGTGGGGTCGGGGGGCCGCAGCCCAGGGACCCGGCTCCCGGAGCTGCCCCCGCACCCCAGGCCCGATGCTGGGAACGCCCCGCTCGGGGGCGGGTGGGAAGCGGTGTTTATTCGCGCTGAACTGTCCCTTCCAATCTCAGCACCTTATCAGCCGCCTGTTTGCCCAGCGAGAGTTCAAACACCCAGCCCGGGGGCTGGCGGCCCCCGGGGGGCGTGGGCGGGGCTGACCACGGCCACCGGCTGCTCCCGCCGGGTTATAAATAGCCGCGGAGCTTCTCCCGGCTCGGAGGGGCTCGGCGGCACCCCCGGCCCCCGCCCGGCCCGCGGGCACCAGATGCCAGCTGGCAGCCCGCGCTGTTGACACTCGCCAGCCGCGGGCTTGGCTTCTGATAGCGACAGGCGGAGGCGCGGCCGAGGGCGCGTTCTCATAGGAAAGCCCCGAGCGGGCCCCTGCCCGGCCGCCCCGGCCGCCCCCGAGCTTCCCAGCCCGCACCTGGGTGCAGGGGACGTCCCCGGCCAGGTGAGTCCCGGAGAACGCCCCTTTCTCAGACCGCCCCGCCTGTGCCTGCGGCCCCCGCCTGAGGGCTGCGGGTGAAGCCCCGGGAAGAGGCGGGCCCTGCGCCCGTTGGTGCGCCTGGCAGTGCAGCTTGGTGGTTTGGGCTTCTGGGTGGCTCCGTGACTGCGGGCAGCCGCGTAGCTCAGGGAGCCTCAGTTTTCCCAGCTCTAAAGGGCGGACACTCGCAGTCCCCCTGGCACGGAGCAGTGAAGATGGATGGACGACACAGCGGGAACCCCCAGCCATCTCCTAGATGCAGAGACCAAGGCCCAGGGCTCCTGCGCTGGCCACAGGCCCACCTGGCCCCCCATGGCGGGGGCCGGGGCAGGGGCCGGGGCGGGGGGCGGGCCCTCTCACGGCACGGGCCGGGAACCCCCGGGCGCTGCTGGGCCGTGGACACTGTCCCCCGCGCAGTCTCCGCGGCCTGGGACGAAGACTGCTTGGCCCTCCTGGATTCGGGGTTTAGACCCCGTCACTTGACAGGGCACAGGAGAGCCTCAGAGTCAAAGCAGCTCGGCGAGCTCTTTCCTGCCCTCCCCAGGCGTGGGCACCTGCAGGCTGGGCCCCAAGACCGACTGGGCCCCAGGGTCCCCCCAAAGTAGAGCCGGAGGGGGCTGGAGGACAAGCGGGGAGCCTCAGGCCCCCGGCGGGGTCCCGGCAGCACAGACCTGCCCCAGGCTGACGACAGCCAAGAAAATTCTATTTCATGAATGCGGAGAGATGAATGTCATATATTACAGTGTTTCCTTGGATCTAAAATCCATTGTTTTCTTTCGATGCTAAAGAAAGTGAATGGATTATTTTTGTGAGCCCGGAAAAGCACCTGCACTGTTCCTGTGGGGCCAGAGCTGAAACAGAAGGCGGGGTCAGCCAGGTGGGGGGTCGGGAAGGGGCTCCCGGCCGCAGGCACAGCAGGGGCGAATCCTAGGGACAGCGCGGGGGTGGGCCGCGGGAGGAGGGCCAGGTGCCTCTGGCAGGCGCAGGCGGGAGGCCGGAGGCGGGGCCTGCTGGGAGCCCCGCCCACTGCGGTGGGGTTGGGTTTGCCCCGAGGGGAATGGGGAGCCCTGGGAAGGTTTAAGCATGAGCTGGGCCAGATCCGAGGCCCGCCCGCCTCAGGCCTCAGTTTCCCCACCTGCACAGCAAATGGAGGCTTGAAGGCCAAGGGGAGGAACTGTGGGTCTGTGGGAAAACGGGTCATGTGGGTTGAGGGGTCTGGACCCAGCACTGCAGGAGGGGCCAGCTCCTCGCCCCCGCCTTGCACGGAGGCTTCCCGGCCACGGGCTCTGCCCACTGCGCTCTCCCCTGCGCAGGGGCCGCCGCCTGCCCCCTCAAGCCCGGGGGTGCCTCCTCCCTGAGGTCTGGCTACATCCTCTGCCCTGGCCCTCCCATGTCCGCCGGCCCTCCTGCCACCCCAGCCTGGGCGCTGGGGGAGCGCCGGCGCCCAGCAGCCCCTCAAGGACACCGAGACCGAGGAGGCCTCACAGGGTCTGGAAGTGGCATCCCCAGCCCCTGACCTGCTCTGGGAACCCCAGGGGAGCCCCTCCTCCCACCTGAGCCTCTGCCGGGCAGAGCTGGACTCTGGACAGATGGAAGCAGAAACTGCCGTCCTGTTGCACAGCTCTCACCTGGGGGGGCTAAGGCCCGCCCTCCCCCGTTGGCTGTACACCTGAGCAGGTAGGGGGGCACAGGTGGGGAGAAGGAGCGAGATCGAGACCCGCAGCTGCCCTCCTGCCACTGCATGCGTGTGGAGCTACAGCTCTGTCCCTGTCCCGGGAAGGGGCCCTGGGGACTGCTGTGCAGGTCTGTGATGAGCTGACGGAGCCAGGCAGGTGGGCGGGGGGCTGCGCCCCGGTTCATGCTGCCCATCCTGGGCTCCCTGCCTTCTGCTGGGGGGAGCCCTGGATACCGGGGTCCTTGCCCGGGCCCTACCCTGACGGGTGGCCTGCTCTGTGCCTCGGTCTCCCCAGCAGCACCAGGACCTGTTGCTCTGGGCCGGCCAAGGGTCTTGTCAGCCGGGACCCCCGTCCTGCCCCAGCCCTGGGCCTGCGCTCCAGGCCTTTCTCCCGGGCAACGTGGGCCCTGCTGACCGCGGGATCGGCTGCTCCGATTTGTTGGGCTTGGGGGCCCGGGGGCTCACACGACAGAAACGCCCCTTAGCTTGGGCAGCCCCGCCCTGCCCAGGGTCCCCCAAGCCCCACGGGCCCCCAGGTCTGGCCTGACCGCCTCCCCACAGCCTCGTTACCAGCCGCTCCAGGCTGCCCCAAGCAGCCGGGCCCCTGGGCCCTGCGTGCTGTGGGGCACAGAGGCGGGGGGGGCTGGGGGGCAGGTGGGGGGCAGGGAGGCTGAGGGCGACACCCCCTCCAGGTGGGAGGGGAAGGCTTTGGGCTCCACAGGCACGGCCATCCCCAAGGGCCCCCACCCCATCTCCTCACCCAGCACCCAAGCCCCAGGCCCAGCCCTGGACGCCCTGAGCTGCCCCCTCCTCAGGCCTGACCTCGCTCCCCAGGCGGGGCAAGGGTCCCGCTGGCTCCCTTGAGCCCAAGGAACAGGGAGGGCCCCTTGGCCAGCTCTGAGCACCCTGCTCTCTCCCCACCAGTGGGACCCCTCGGTGGGCTCTGCCTCTCCATGTCACCACCGCATCACCCTCGCCCCCGGGCCCCCGATCCTCTCAGCCCCACCCAGGGTCTGCATCCAGTAGGTGCTCAATAAATGCCCCTAGGACATAGAAACTGAGCACAGCAAGGGGAGGTGGGCTGTCCAGGTGAGGACGGCTACCTGGCAGGGACCCCTAACCCAGACCCCAGGGTTTCTGGGAGGGGATGGGGGTGGGAAGGCAAAGCCCCCGCCCTGAGGGGAGGCTGGGGGCAGGGCCCAGGTTTTCGGCGGTCTCCAGCCTCTTCCACCAAAGCTCCCCAGGGCCTCGCCCCCCCACAAGCCTGCACGGGAGGGTTCCCCAGGCTCCTGGCGCCCCCTGGTGGTCCCTGTGGGCGCTGCGGGTTCCCACAGCCCGTCATCAGCCATGTGGGGAGGGGCGCGGGTGGGGGGGCTCAGACGAGTGGGACTCAGGTGGGGAGGGGCTCAGGTGGGGAGGGGGCTCAGGTGGGGAGGGGCTCAAGTGAATGGGGCTCAGGTGGGGAGGGGGCTCAGGTGGGGAGGGGCTCAGGTGGGAAGGGGGCTCAGGTGGGGAGGGGCTCAGGTGAATGGGGCTCAGGTGGGGACGGACTTGGGTCAGAAGGGGGTTCGGACTGGGGGTTCTCGATGTGGGGGTGGGAGAAGCCCTGTGCTGGTGCACACTCACTCTCACACACGCATGTGCACACGCCACACCGTGCCTGCACACACGCACACGCTGCCCCCTGCGGCCTTCCCCGTCGGCGGCTGGTAGGTGGCCCCCAGGTCCCGGAGCACACGGCCCAAGGGGGTGCAGAATGGGGAGCACCCGGCTGTGTGGGGGCCGCGGGACCTAGGTGGGGGCAGCCCCTGGAGAACCCCCTGTGCCCCCAGGTCGTCTGGGTTCGAGGCCTGGACCCCGCCCCTCACACGCCCCAGTGCGGGAGGCAGCAGGAACCAGGGCCCTGCACCGAGAGTGGGGCCGGGAGGGGGCCTGCGCCCCCGCTGCAGCCCTGCCCCTGCTGCAGCCATGCACTGCTGCAGCCCTTCTCCCACTGCATCCATGCCCTGCGCCCAGCCCTGCCTCCCTGCAGCTCTTGTGCCCAGCCTTGCCCCTCACCCAGCCCAGCCCTGCTGCAGCCCTGCCCCTGCTGTAGCCCTGTCCTGTGCACAGCCCTGCCCCACTGCAGTCCTGCCCCGCTGCAGCCCTGCCCTGCACACAGCCCTGCCCTGCTGCAGCCCTGCCCCGCTGCAGTCCTGCCCCGCTGCAGCCCTGCCCTGCACACAGCCCTGCCCTGCTGCAGCCCTGCCCCGCTGCAGCCCTGCCCGTGCACAGCCCTGCCCTGCACACAGCCCTGCCCTGCTGCAGCCCTGCCCCGCTGCAGCCCTGCCCGTGCACAGCCCTGCCCTGCACACAGCCTGGCAGCCCTGCCCCGCTGCAGCCCTTCCCCTGCTGCAGTCCTGGCCCGCTGCAGCCCTGCCCCTGCTGCAGCCCTGCCCTGCTGCAGCCCTGCCCCGCTGCAGCCCTGCCCTACCCTACGCCCAGCCCTGCCCCTGCACCAGCCCTGTCCTGCTGCCGCTAGCGGGTCGCCTGGCCTCTGGCTGCCCATCGAGGTGCTCGGCCCACGCCCTCCTGCCTCGGCTGTCCCCCAGGCCCTTTCCACGCGATCCTCCAGGCCATCCCACGGGGACGCAGCAAGCCATGGCGGGCAGCCCCACGTGGGTGCGGCAGGGGGCAGTGGGGAGGATGGGCCTCCGCGCTCTGAAGCCCGCAGGGGGCCCTCAGGAGGGGCGCGCGGCCCCTGAGATGCTCAGGGGAGACCCCCGTGAGCTGGGGCTCGGGCACGGGGTCCTGCTGGGCCAGCCGTGTGTGGGCCAGCGGCGCGGGGAGCAGCACCGGCTCCCGCAGCCGCTCTGCGCTCCCCTGCCTGCGCGGGAGTTAGTCAGTCAATTAGAGTCCCGGGGCAAGTCTCCTGCGCAGAGAACTCCAAGTGATTTCCGCAGCACCCCGGCCTCGAGGGGGTGGCCAGACCCCCTTCAGTGGGGGCTGCTCCCAGCCACTTCCCCCCAGAGGAGAGTGGGAGGGGGACAGCTGACAGACGCAGGCGGCCAGTGGGCAAGGTCAACATCAGCAAGGATCAGTCATGCCTCTAGCAGGGGCCGGTGACAATGGCGCCAGGGCGCGTCACCTCCCAGGTCCGCCTCCCCAAGCCCGTCACCCAGCTCCAAGAGAAAGACACAGAAACTCCAACTAAGGGCGTTCCAAAAATCCCAGCCAGCGCGCCTCGAAACTGCCAAGGTCGACGCAAACAAGGAAAATCTCAAGCCTCCCGGTCCAGAGGAGCCGAAGGAGACGGGAGGACTAAAGGTATGCGGGTCCTGGGAGGCATCTGGGGACCGAAGAAGGGCAGGGGACCTGAAGAAACGCGAATAAGTATGGATTTTAGTTAACAGTAAAGAATTTTATTGGGTCGTCAATTATACAAGTGCACCATCCCAGCAGGAGGGGGCTGGGCGGGGCTGGAGCGGCTTCACCAACTGTCTAAAATAAAACGTTTGTTAAAATAACGCACTCATGTTTCAGCTGCACTATGTACAGTGGGGGAAGCACAGAGAGACTGAGAGGAGAGGAATGTTCTCGTTTGTTTGTTTTTATTAGCAGTATTTGCTGAAATAATGAAAATGCTCTAATAATGATTGAAGTGATGAAGGCTCAACTGTATGATTATAGCAAATACCGTTGAATGTACATTTTGGATGAACTGTATGTTTATTAATATGTATCAATAAAATGAATTGGTTAAATAAAATTTAGGCTGCAGTCACATGGGGGAGGACAGAAAAGGGGACAGCGTGGGAACAATGTAGTGCAGGGGTTGAGTGCCTGCCTACCGTACACCAGGTCCCGGGTACCCCCTGAAAAGGGGAACAGCAAGCTCTCTTCCTGGGAACTCGGCGTCTGCTGATGGATCAGGGACAACCGTGTGACAACACCCTGGGGACGCTCAAGCCAAGTCTTGCTTTCTGAAAACGCTCAGGACAGGACTCAGCTCCGTTTGGTTTTTTAAAGATTTATTTATTTATTTCCCCCCTTCCCTCTCCCTCCCTCCCCCCCCACCTTCTCTCCTTCCCCCTCCCCTGCCCTGCTTTTTTTGCTCTCTGTGTCCATTCACTGTGTGATCTTCTGTATCTATTTCTCTTTTTGTCTTCTCTTCTCGTCTTTCTCCTCTAGGATTCACCAGGATTCGACCCTGGGGACCCCTGATGTGGAGAGAGGTTCCCTGTCAGCTGTGCCACTTCAGCTCCTGGTTTCTGTTGCGCTTCACCTTGACTCTTCCCTTCGTCTCTCTTTCGTTGTGTCATCATCTTGCTGCGTGACCCACTCATACAGGCACTGGCTCACCACCCAGGCCCTCACACGGGCACTGGCTCACCACGCGGGCACTGGCTCACCACGCGGGCACTGGCTCACCACCCAGGCACTCACGCGGGCACTGGCTCACCACGCGGGCACTGGCTCACCACGCGGGCACTGGCTCACCATGCGGGCACTGGCTCACCGTGCAGGCACACTTTCTCTTCTTCCTTTTCACCAGGAGGCCCCTGGGATCAAACCCAGGTCCTCCCACACGGTGGGCAGAGGCCCTATCACTTGAGCCACACCTGCTTCCCTAGACCTGTTTTTAAAACCGTTTTCCCAGGGCTCACTAGAAGTCTCTTTCCCATTTGGTCCTGGCCAGGCGCCCCAGGCAGGGGCTCTGTGGGTGCATCTGGCAATGGCCCCGTCAGAGGAGCCCCCGCCTCACCTGCCGTTAGCTCTTCATCATGATTCTTTTTTCCCCTCCTTTATTTTGTCTAAACATATCAGTTTATCCTAATAACAAGGATAACTACCTTTTTTATTTTGATAAGTAAGGAGTTTATCAGAAATGCATGTTGAATTTCTTCTAACGCTTTGTATGGATTTTTTTTAACTAGAGAAATTGTGCGTTTACAGAACAATCGTGTGTAAAAGACAGGATTCCCACACGTCACCCTATGAACAGCTTGCATTGGTGAGGCACGTTTGTTACGACGACGATGGCTCATTTTTGTAACTGTGCATCAACGATAGTCCATGGTTTAACTTAGGATCACTATTTGTATTGTGCAATTCCTGGGATTTTTAAAAAAATGTTTATCCAATTATCATATATACAGCTTAACAGTTCCCCTTTTAGCTACTTTCAACTCCATAATTCAGGGCTGCTAATTACATTCAAAATGCTGTGCTCCCATCACCACCATCCGTTACCAAAACTTTTTCCCTCTGTGGTTTTAAAGCCTGTTACTAAATATTTTATATCACTAGCAACTGAGAGGCAAGACAGTCTGTTAGAGGAAATGCTACTGTTCTCTAAAAGATAGCTTTATCCTAGCATGGGGCGGTGTGGCACGAGCATCCAGGGGCGGGAGATGGACTGTGGTTGCCGGGGCGGACATGAGAACGTTCTCTCCTGAGGGATAACAATCGTGTAACACGGACACCGGGTGTTCGGATCGGGTGGGCTGGGGACAATACACCAAACATAAGATACGGACTGTGATGTGTGGTAATGTTTGGATGATGCTATTTCATAGATTGTAACGAATGTTTCACAGCAATGCAAGGTGCTGATGGGGGGTGATATTTGGGAACCCTGAAAGATGGTGTGCACGTGTGTTTTGTAAGTTCACAACTTTTACTCTACCGTTATTGTTTATGTGTGTTCACGTATGAATGATATATGTCAACAAAATTGTATTAAAATTAGCATTATACAAACACATTGCATATGCTTATTTTCTATATAAAGACCACTATTACCCCTCTGATCCATTTACAAAAGGATTGTGGATAAATTTACTGTCCGGTCGCATAGATTTTTTGCCAGGAGTCAGGAACTGAACCCAGGACCTCGTATGTGCGAAGCCAGCTCTCAACCACTGAGCCACCTGGGCTTCCCTGAGTTGGTTTGGTTTCCTTCTGCTTTTTTTGTTGTTTTTTTTGTTTTGTTTTTTCAGGAGGCACCGGAAACCAAACTCAGGACCTCCCATATGGGAGGCGAGCACTCGACAGTTTGAGCCACACTGGCTCTGAGTCATATAGCTTATGAATTACAGACAGGAGCAGGTGTTGCTCAGTGGTTGAGCACCTGCTTCCCATGCACGAGGTCCTGGGTTCTATCCCCGGAACCTCCTAAAAAAAATCACAGAGGATTCCATGTTGACACATAATCTATTACACTGTACATATTTTTATCTTTTAACTTTTATTCTAGTAACATATATACAACCTAAAATTTCCCCTGTAGCCCCACTCATACATATTTCAGAGCTGTTCATTACAATGTTACGGTACTGTATTAGTCAGCCAAAGGGGTGCTGATGCAAAATACCAGAAATTGGTTGGTTTTATAAAGGGTATTTATTTGGGGTAGGCCATAGAACATAAGTTACTTCCTTAGCAAAGCCTATTTTCACGTGCTGGAGCAAGATGGCTGCCGACGGCTGCGAGGGCTCAGGCTTCCTGGGTTCCTCTGGGCTCAGCTCCTCTGCTTTCTCCACAAGGGCAGCTGTAGACTGTCAGGTGAACGGCTCTGTCTCTCTCTCTGGAGTTTCTGCTGTATTTAAGGAGCCGTCTCTATCCCTCTGTGTTCTTCTCCTGGCTCAGGCCCTCTCTCCCTGGGGCTGGCTCCTCTTTCCTCTGTGTGCTGACTTCCTGGGCTCCAGATTAAGGCTTCAGCATCAAACTCCAACATCAGAAAACCCTCCACTCTGTCCTCTGCCACGCCTTTTATCTGTGAGTCCCACCCACCAAGGGGCAGGGACTCAACACCCTAATGACGTGGCCCAATCTAAGTCCTAAACATAACTTAATCACGCCCAGGTACAGACCAGCTTACAAACATAATCCAGTGTCTATTTTTGGAATTCATAACCTTGTCAAACCGCTACAGGTGCCATCACCACCATCCGTTTCCAAAACTTGCAGTCAGCCTGAAGAGAAATCCTGCGCAAGGTAAGCCTCAGCTCTCCGTTCCCAGCCGCCTGGCCCCCAGGGCCCTATGCTCTAGCTTCTGACTTGATGAGGTTACTTACTCTAACTATTTCAAATCAGCAAGATCAGGGAAGCAGATGTGGTTCAACGGACAGAGCATCCTCCTACCATAGAGGAGGTCCAGGGTTCAAACCCAGGGCCTCCTGACCCATGTGGAGCTGGCCCATGCACAGTGCTGATGCGCGCAAGGAGTGCCCTGCCACGCAGGGTGTCCTCCGCATAGGAGAGCCGCACGCACAAGGAGTGCGCCCCATAAGGAGAGCCGCCCTGCGTGAAAAAAGCTCAGCCTGCCCAGGAATGGTGCCGCACACACAGAGAGCTGACGCAGCAAGATGATGCAACAAAAAGAGACACAGATTCCCAGTGCCACTGACAAAAATGCAAGCGGACACAGAAGAACACACAGTAGATGGACAGAGAGAGCAGACAGTTGGGTGGGGGGGGGGGGAGGAAAATAAATGAAAAATAAGTCTTTAAAAAAAACAATCAGCAAGATCATACAATATTTGTCCTTTTGTGTCTGGTTTGTGTCACTCAATATAATGTCTTCAAGATTCCTCCATTTTGTTGCATGAACCAGAACTTTGTTCCTTCTTGATACTGAATAATATTTCATTGTATGTAAATACCACATTTTGTTTATCAATTCATAGGTTGATGGACACTTAGTTGCATCCATCTTTTGGCAATTGTGAATAATGCTGCTATGAACACGGGTGTGCAAATAACTGTTCTAGCCTCTCCTTTCAATTCTTCTGGGTAGACACCTACGAGTGGGATTGCCGGGTCGTACGATAATTACATACTTAGCTTCCCAAGGAACTGCCAAACTATCTTCCACAGCGACTGCACCTTTTCACAGTCCCACCAGCAGTGAGTGAGTGCTCCTATTTCTCCACATTGTCTCCAACACTTGTAATTTTTTATGAGAATTATTTTATTTATTTATTCCTCCCCACCCCTTGTTTGCGCTTGCGGTGTGTGTTCATCTTCCTTGTTTCTTTTCTTTGGGAGGCACCAGGAATTGAACCCGGGACCTCAGATGTGGGAGGGAGGCACCGAATTGCTTGAGCCACCTCCGTTTCCTGTTTCGTGTCTCTCGTTATGTTTTTCTTCCTGTGCCTCTTGTTGCACCATCTTGCTGCATCAGCTTGCCCATCTGCCCATCGCACCAGCTCACTGTCTTGCTTGCCTTCTTTAGGAGGCACCTCCTAATCTCTTGAGCCACCTCCACTCTCTGCTTTGTTGTGTCTCTCATTATGTTTTCCTTCTTTTTTTTTAAAGATTTATTTATTTAATTTCCCCCCCTCCCCTGGTTGTCTGTTCTTGGTGTCTATTTGCTGCGTCTTGTTTCTTTGTCCGCTTCTGTTGTCGTCAGCGGGCACGGGAAGTGTGGGCGGCACCATTCCTGGGCAGGCTGCTCTTTCTTTTCACGGTGGGCGGCTTTCCTCACGGGCGCACTCCTTGCGCGTGGGGCTCCCCTACGCGGGGGACACCCTTGCGTGGCACGGCACTCCTTGCGCGCATCAGCGCTGCACATGGCCAGCTCCACACGGGTCAAGGAGGCCCGGGGTTTGAACCGCAGACCTCCCATATGGTAGACGGACGCCCTAACCACTGGGCCAAAGTCCGTTTCCCTTATGTTTTTCTTCTTGTGCCTCTTGTTGCATCATCTTGCTGCATCAGCTTGCCATGCCTGCCTGTTGCACCAGCGCAATGTCTTCTTTAAGAGGCACTGGGAACCGAACCTTGGACCTTCCATGTGGTAGGCGGGAGCCCAATCATGTGAGTCGCATCCACTTCCCTAATTTTGTTTTGTTTTGTTTTTTAATAGTAGCCATTCTTTTGGGTTCGAAATGGTATCTCATTGGCTTTTGATGTGCATTCCTCTAACAGCTAGTGATGTTGAGCATATTTTCATGTGCTTTTTAGCTATTTGTACATCTTCTTTGGAGGCATGTCTATTCAATTCTTTTTGCCCATTTTTAAAATTGGGTTGTTTGTCTTTTTTATTGTTGAGTTGTAGGCTTTCTTTTTATATTCTGGATATTAAATCCTTATCAGATATGTAAATTCCAAATATTTTCTCCCGTTGAGTAGATTGTTTTCTCACTTTCATGATAAAGTCCTTTGATGCAAAAAACTTTTTATTTTGATGAGGTTCCATTCATCTCTCTCTCTCTCTCTTTTTTTTTTTTTTATGTTTGTTATTTGTGCTTTGGGTATAAAGTCTAAAAAACCATTGCCTAATTCAGGATCCTGAAGATGTTTCCCTATATTTTCTTCTAGGAGCTTTATTGTGCTGGTTCTTATATTTAGGTCTTTGATCCACTTTGAGTTAATTTTTGTATATGGTGTGAGATAGGGGTCCTCCTTCATTCTTTTGCATATGGATATAGAGTTCTCCCAGCACCATTTTGTGAGACTGTTCTTTTCCATTTGAGTGGACTTGGCAGCCTTGTCAAAAATCAGTTGGCAGGGAGTGGATGTGGCTCAAGCAGTTGGGTGCCCACCTCCCACATGGGACGTCCTGGGTTCAGTTCCCGGTGCCTCCTAAAGAAGACAAATAAACAACAAGCAGACAACAAGCAGACAATGAGCAAAACAACAACAAGCAAGACAATGAGCTAAACAATGAACAAACAAGCAAAAACAAACAAGGAGGGAACAGATGTGACTGAAGCAGTTGAGTGCCCACCTCCTATATGGGAGTTCCTGGGTTCAGTTCCCAGTACCTCCTAAATAAAAAACAGACATGAGCAGACAATGAGCAAAAACAATGAGCAGACAACCAGCACAAACAATGAGAGAAAACACAACAAGCAAAACCATCCAGCAAACAAACCAGGGGGCCCTCTCAGGGGGTGGGGAAGAAAAATCACTTGGCCATAAACGTGAGGGTTGATTTCTGAACTCATTTCAGTTCCAGTGGTCTGCATATCTATCCTTGTGCTGGTGCCATGCTGCTTGACCACTGTAGTTTTGTAATAAGCCTTAAAGTCAGAAGTGTGAGTCCTCTAACTTCATTCTTTTTTGCAAGATGTTTTTGGCTATTTGGGGCCCCTTATCCTCCCAAATAAATTTGATAATGGGCTTTTCCATTTCTGCAAATAGGCTGCTGGAATTTTGATTGGGACTGTGTTGAATCTATGGATCATTTTGCGTAGAACTGACATCGTAATTATATTTAGTCTTTTAATCCACAAGCACGGAATGTTCTTTCATTTCTTTAGATCTTCTTTGATTTCTTTTAGCAAAGTTTTGTAGTTTACCAAGTATGAATCCTCTACATCCTTGTTACATTTATTAATGGATAGTCGATTCTTTCGGTTGCTATTGTCACTCAAGATTGCTCATTACTAGCATGTGGAAACCACTTCAGCGGGCTCCTTGCCCTGGAGACGCAGTACAGCTGTTAAGATCGCCTTTTGTGTGCGACTGTTTCTCCTCCAGGAGAAAGCGTCCTTCCTCGTTCCCTCTCCAGGGCTCTTCATCTGGTCTGTCTGCTTCTCTGCGGACACTTCTCCAGCTCCTGTGAGCGGTTCACATGCTCTCCCTCACCCAGCACCCGCTTTTCATTACACTTTTAGGTTCTGGGGCCTGTCCTGCCCTTTTTTTCTCATCAGACTTTTCTGCTTCTGGTCACTTCCCCCTCAGGGCCCTGGGAGGCCACGCAGGGGTCAATCCAGACAGGTCCACTTTGCACCGAGGAGGTCCAGCCCGCCGAGAGTGGACGGTGTGTGCACTTCCTGCCGACAGCCCTGCTCTGGACTCTCTGTCCACTGTCTCTCTGTCTGCTGGCCTCTCTGTCCGCCGGCCTCTGTCCACTGGCCTCTCTATCCACTGGCCCTCTGTCCGCCGGCCTCTCTGTCCCCTGGCCTCTCTGTCCTCTGGCCTCTCTGTCCACTGGCCTCTTCCTCCGCTGACCTCTCTCTCGTGTGGGGCCCTCCTGAGAGGCCTGGTGGCACTGGGGTCTCGGGGGCCTGCGCCGGCGACGCGTGGGGCTCCAGCTCACCCCGTGAGCGGCTCTGCGGTCCACATCCAGGTCAGCAGGTGCCAAGTCCAGTGCCTCCGTGCAGCTCCCCGGGGGGCCCAGGACGTCAGTCTCCTACCTGACCCTGGAGACGGCGGCTCTTCCCCCTCGAGGCGGCATTTGTGGGGTCCTTCTCCAGGCTCTGTCGTCCTCGCGTTCCAAGCGAGGGGGTTTGTCTGTTTATTGGCTGATTCTGAGGACAGACTTTTCCAGGGGCCGCCTCCTTCTCCATGCTGATGATGTCACCCAAGGATAACTTGCTTTTAACTGTATAAAAGCCCATTTTTCAAGTTAGAAGTGGAATGCTTCAGAGTGTTCTAGGTTTCCTTGTGCTTTAAACAAGCTGTGACAGTAAAACCCAATATGTGACTTAAAATTAAAAACAAAGCCAAACATTCGCTAAGCAAAAGAAGCAGGGCAGGAAACAGCGCAGTGTGTGACTCCGCGCGCGCGGCCTGCGGAGCCTGGCAGGGCTCATGGGGTGACGGATCAGAAAGCGGCTGTGGGTCGGGGTGGAGGAAGAGCGCGGGACGGAAGGAGAGAGCTTCGAGGGCAGGCTCCTCCTCGACGCCCCTCACCGCTTGAACGGAGGGAGCACAGACACGCCTCCTGCTTCGGCGTCCTGCTCTGCTAATTCTGCCGTCTGCGCCCTCTGTTGCTCTTTTCCTCGTCGTGGGTCATGTTTTCCCAATTCTTCGGACATCTGGTAATCTCCGGATGTCAGACATTGTGGAGTCTACCTTGTTGGCTGCTAGATATTTTCGGATCCTTAGAAGTCTTTTTCAGCTTAGTTCTGGGATGCGGTGAAGTTGGAAACAGGTCGATCCTTTGGGTCTTGCTTTTATGATTTTATGGTTGGGTGGGTGGGTGCAGAGCAGGGCTCGGTCTAAGATGCGTCCCGTCCCCCCCTCCCGTGGCAAGCCCCCTCACCCCTCCTTGCACACTGCCTGGTGCTCCCGTGAAGCTCGAGTCTTTCCGGGCTAGCTGCTGGGAACTTCGGTTCTTGGGTGAGTTTGGGCGCTGGCCCCTCTACTCCCTTCTGGTGCTCCTTGCCCCCTCTTGGGGAATTCCTTCTCACCCATGGACGCCCCAGGGGGGCCCTCCAGGCCGCGGGTGCCCTGGGTAGCTCTCTCCTCCCTGGCTTCTGTCTTACGGACCCAGCTGCTCTGGCCTCCCCGCGCTCCGAGCTCCAGCTGCTCTACCCAGGGAGACCGCCAGCCCCCTCCAGCCCCCACCCCACGGCACTGAGCTGGGGCCACTGTAGGGCCGCGCCCCTCGGGCTCCGCTGGCGCCGGTGCCTGGTGCCCAGTGCCTCGACACCACGGGCTCGTGTATTTCATCTGGGCTGTTTTGTTTCAGGTAGGAGGGTAAACTTCTATTGAAGTAAAGGATTTTTTTAGAGTAATGAGTATGTTCTAAAGCTCATTTGGGGGATGCAGATTTGGCTCAATGGATAGAGTGTCCACCTACCATATGGAGAGTCCAGGGTTCAAACCAGGGCCTCCTGACCCGTGTGGAGCTGGCCCACGCACAGTGCTGATGGGTGCAAGGAGTGCCGTGCCACGCAGGGGTGTCCCCCGCGTAGGGGAGCCCCATGTGCAAGGAGTGTGCCCCGTAAGGAGAGCCGCCCAGTGTGAGAAAAGCGCAACCTGCCCAGGAGTGGAGTTGCACACACGGAGAGCTGACACAGCAAGATGACGCAACAAAAAGGGACATAGATTCCTGTTTGACAAGAATACAAGCAGACACAGAAGAACACAGCGAATGGACACAGAGCAGACAACTGAGGGAGGGGGGGAAGGGGAGAAATAAATAAAAAATAAGTCTTTAAAAAAATAAAAAATAAATAAATCTGATTTGGGATAGCAGCTACCATTGTATACAATTGTGAAAAAAACAACTCATTAAATGGAACAACCCAGCTCTGTCCTGAGAGAGAAAGAGGTCATCCCGTAGCCCCAACCTGGAGATTCGGAGGTCACTGCTGCTGCAGCCCAAACAAGCCTGAGCCCGAGGCTGGCTGACGGCACGTTGCTGCAGCAGTGCTGGGAGCCTCTGGGAGCTGGCTTGCCCGCACCCACGGCCACAGGGCCCAGGAGATGCCCAGGCCTCCTCATCTCCAGCAAGGCAACCTACTAACCAGCAGCCCAGCAACCACAGCCAGAGCCCTCGCTGCAAGGGAGTCTGGGAAACGGCTTACCAGCGGGTCCGTCTCTTTGCATGAGAAGGTTCTAGTAGGGGGTGGGACGGGAGCTGTGTACCGACACCCACTGTCTGCACGTAGCCCCGTTGATGGGCAAGGAGACGAGGGCTTCGCAGAGAAGCTCTGCCCGAGGCCCGGGCACTAATAAGATGTGGCCCCACGGCCTCCCCAGGAGCTGGGGACTTGTCCCTCTAGACAGGGGAGGAGGCCTCCCGAGCTGGGCCGCCAAGGACGGGCAGACGGCGGCGGGCCGGCTGCCGTGAACCGTGACTCCTCCCCGGGTGAGAGCGCAGGCGGCCCCAGACTGCACGCGCGTTAGCTCCGGAGCAAACGTGGGGCGGAGTGGAGGTGTGTGGGAGGAGGTGCAGGCCTGGGGACAGGGCGGAGGTAAGCGGCGAGCCCAGGCTGGGACGGAAACTCGCGTCTGCCCGGCCGGGGACCTGGACATGCAACCTCAGGCCTGGGGAATCAGAAAGGCTGTTTCTTTTTTTCAATTAAAAAAATTTAAAGAAATTTATGCACATAGTTTGAAAAATTCCACAAGACAGAGAGAGAATAGCAGCTCCTTGTTCCATCTTCAGAAGAAATTGCTATGTTGGCTATTTCACTGTATCTTATTTTATCTATTCCTTCTGGTATTTACCTCCTTATTTCTAAATGTCCTTGAAATTTCCTATTGACTTCCTACCAGAAGAGGAAAATTTAGCTTTTTTTTTTTAAAGATTTATTTATTTTTCTCCCCTTCCCTCCCACCCCCACCCCCATTGCCTGCTCTCTTGTGTCCATTCACTGTGTGTTCTTCTGTGTCTGCTTGCATTCTCGGCGGCACTGGGAATCTGCGTCTCTTTCTGTTGCATCTTCTTGCTGCATCAGCTCTCCGTGTGTGGAGCACCATTCCTGGGCAGGCTGCACTTCCTTTCGCGCTGGGCAGCTCTCCTTGCGGGCACACTCCTTGCACGTGGGGCTCCCCTACGCAGGGGACACCCCTGCGTGGCACGGCACTCCTTGCACGGATCAGCACTGCGCGTGGGTCAGCTCACCACATGAGCTAGGAGGCCCTGGGTTTGAACCCTGGACCTCCCATGTTGTAGGCGGATGCTCAATCAGTTGAACCACATTCACTTCCTGGATTTAGCTTTTTTATGCTTTATCTATCTGCACATGCATTTCTCTCCTCTCATCCTCCAAATATCATCATATCCCAAATTTGGGTTAAACCAGAATCCATTGCTTATGTTAGTATAACTAGACATTGCTCACATCTGAGCCATATGGTATATTATGAATGCATTTCTCTTGTTTTTCCTGGAGTTGATGCTTGCCTCTCTTTTTACAGGCTTAGCATACTGGCTTAGCTGTTGAAAAGGGGCCAAGACGACAGTGTCCTAAACAGGATAGAAATTGGTTTCTTTTTTATGTAAAAGCCCAGATGTGAGCAGTGCCGAGCTGGTGGGCAGCTCTGCTTCCAGAGGGCTTCTCCAGCTCTCTTTATCTCCTGGCCTGCAGGAAGGGAACAAAAGGACAAGGAGGGCATAGCCCTTTCTTTTCATGGAAGCACCCAGTCGAGGCACATCACACTTCTGCTCATGTCCCATTGGCCAGAACAGTCACATGACTATACCTAGCTGCAAGGGAGGCTGGGAAATGTAGTATTTGGCTTGGAATTTGTGTGCCCCATTAAAACACTTTTGCCGTGAAAGAACACAATTTGAGATTTACCCCGTTACTGACTGTGAATTATCACCCAAACTCTCAATGGCACAGTAAGCCTCCTTTCCATATGTCTCTAAAGAGCAGGTCATTGCTTGATTCCATTTTTTTCCTTGAATGCTTGTCTCCTGGGGCGCTTTGTCCCTCTGTCCCTCTCTGGACTGGTCACGTTTTAAGACTGCAGTGAGGACGCGACCCTGCTGCTTCTTTTTTCCATCACCATGGAAATTCCATGTCTTTCCCTTTTCCTCCTCATTTTGGGGTTTTCCTCCTCATTTTGGTGGAGCATACCTTCTAGTAACTTCTAGTAACTTCTGAAGGATGTATCATTTGGAGGTAAATTTTTTAGGATTTTACAACCTAGGGAAAAATCGGTATGATCTTGGATATGTGAAGATTTCTTAGGACAAAAAACATGAATCATAAAAGAAAAATTGGACAAATTGGACTTTATCAAAATGAAAAACTTATATGAAAGACTCTATTAAGAAAATGAGAAAACAAGCCACAGACTGGAGAAATGTTTACAATACATATATCTGACAAAGGACTTGTGTCCAGAATGTATAAAGGACTCCTCTAATTAATTTTAAAATGGATAGTAGTAGATTTGAGCAGACACATCACCGAAAAAGATACATAAATGGCCAGTGAAGACAGGGTAGAATGCTCAACATCTTTAGACATCAGGAAGATGCAAAGTAAAAACACAAGGGAAGCAGACTTGGCCCAGTGGATAGGGCGTCCACCTACCACATGGGAGGTCCGCGGTTCAAACCCCGGGCCTCCTTGACCCGTGTGCAGCTGGCCCATGCGCAGTGCTAATGCGCGCAAGGAGTGCTGTGCCATGCAGGGGTGTCCCCCGTATAGGGGAGCCCCATGCTCAAGGAGTGCGCCCCGTAAGGAGAGCCGCCCAGTGTGAAAGAAAGTGCAGCCTGCCCAGGAATGGCGCGGCACACACAGAGAGCTGAAGCAGCAAGATGACACAACAAAAAGAGACACAGATTCCCGTGCTGCTGACAACAACAGAAGTGGACAAAGAAGAACATGCAGCAAATGAACACAGAGAACAGACAACTGGGAGGGGAGAAGGGGAGAGAAATAAATAAATCTTAAAAAAAAATAAAAACACAAGATATCCCTACAAACCTACTTGAAGGGCTAAAGTTAAGATGCCTGCAATACCAAGTGTTGACAAGGACATGGAACAATGGAATGGTCTACTGCTGAGCTGGTTTGCATGAAGGGAACTGAAGAAATAAAAGGACAGAAAGAAAGACACAAGGGAGAAATTAAAGATGGGGCCAGGAGGCTCAACAGCTTCTGGAACTGAGAGCCTCAGCCCTGGTTTCCACATCGTACTTACAAGAAATTACAAAGCAGTAGTCATCTGTGTTGACTTTCAAGGCTGCTTGTTAGGAAAGCTGCAGCACCGGCACTGCTAGGGAGCAGGCCGTAACAAAGTGCAAATGTCTCCACGCGCAATTTTCGTGCTGACCAGACAGCGTTCCGTCTCGTCAAGGCCGGTGTTCCTAAGCCCACACTTGTTATCTGCATTATGGAAACGTTCCAACTTCAAGCCAGGTTCCCACGTTCAAATTCAAGCTATTTTCCCACAGGCTGCACTGCTGGTGCACTTTAGAAGGCAGTCTGGTAACTTCTTAGAAAATTGAACATCTACGTATCGTATGACCCAGCAATGCTACTGGATCTTATGCCCAAATAGTTGATCCCATAGTCATACAGCTAAGCTTGTGATTGTTAAAAAGAAGAAAGAAACCGGGGGGGAGGGGGAGGTGGAACACAGATGTCCATCAACAGGTACATGAGTAAACAATTGGTGGTATATTTCTACTACAGAATAAAAAGGAACAAACTACTTTTATGTGAAACAGTGTATAAAAGACCTCAAAAAAATTATGCACAATAAAAAACAGGCACAAAAAAATACATGCTGGAGGGAAGCGGATGCGGCTCAAGCAGCTGGGCACCCACTTACCACATGGGAGGTCCCGGGTTCAGTTCCAGTGTCTCCTAAAGAAGACGAGAAAGACAGAGCCGATGCTACGGGCTGGTGCGGTGAGATGACTCAACAATATGGCATAACAAGGAGACACAACAAGAAAACACAATGAGAGACACACAACAAGCAGGGAGAAGATGTGGCTTGAGTGAATGGGTGCCTCCCTCCCACATGGGAGGTCCTGGGTTTGGTTCCTGACACCTCCTGAAAAGAAGACGAGGAGATACAGAGAGCACGTGACAAACAGACACAAAGATCAGACAGTGAGCCTAAACAACAAGGGGGGAGAGAAATAAATAAAACAAATCTTAAAAAAAAAGAATAGGGAAACAGATGTGGCTCAACCAATTGTGCTCCCATCTACCATATAGAAGGTCCAGGGTTCAATGCCCGGGGCCCCCTGTTGAGGGCGAACTAGCCCACACAGAGTGCCAGCCCACGTGGGAATGCAGCCCCGAGCAGGAAAGCTGCCCCACGCAGGAGTGCCCACCAACGCAGAGAGCAGGCGCAGCAAGACGACGCAACAAGAGACACAGAGAGAAAATAAGATGCAGCAGAACAGAGAGCTGAGGTGGCGCAAGAGAGTAATCGCCTCTCTCCCACTCCAGAAGGTCCCGGGATCAGTTCCCAGAGCCGCCTAATGAGAATACAAGCAGACACAGAAGAACACACAGTGAATTGACACAGAGAGCAGACAATGGGGGAATGGGGTGGGGGGAGAAATAAATAAAATAAATCTTTTAAAAAAAAGAATACATGCTGATGATTCCATTATTATGAAATTCTGCAAAACTCATCTACAGACACAGAAAGCAAGGGAGTGGTTGCCTGAGGCCCTGCAAAGGGGCACGCAGCCTCTTGGGGGTGATGGAAATGGCCTGTATGTAGACGTGGCAGTGGTTACATGGTGTATACACTTGTAGATCTAAAATTGTGCAATTTATTGTATATAAATTACACCTCAATAAAGTTGATTTAAAACAAACCTTTTGGCAGCATCTGCTACGGCTGAGTACATGGACGGCTAAGATCAATCTCACTTCTAGGTCAAGTCTAATAGAACGGACACATGCTTTATTCACAATTGCCAAGAAACGGAAACAACCTAAATGTTTTGGTATGTGTTGTTTTTGTTTTTGTTTTTGTTTTTTTAGACAGGCCGATTTTTACTTTATTTTATTTTTACTGAATGAGATGGCAAAGCAGAAACTCTTGTTGGAAGATCCAGTGACCGTCAATCAATGAATGGATAAACAAAACGTGATGTATTCTTTGGATGGAATATTATTCAGTTGTAAGAAGAAATCAATTGGGGAAGCACACGACAAGGTGGAAGAACCTCGAGGACCTTACGTTGAGTAGAATAATCCCAGCACAAAAGGACGGATATTGTACAATCTCACTGACATGAACTAAATACAGGGAGCAGACCTGTGGAGCTGGACTACGGAGTGAGGGTTGGTGGGAGATGAAGTGGGGGACGAGAAGGGGCAGACGATGCTGAATGTATGGAGAACGTTTAATAAGGTCAATGTTAATATGTAGTAACATTTGGACTTGATGGGAACACATTGTAATGGTTAGGCTATTGTGTCAACGCAGCCAGGTAACTGCCCAGTTGTCTGGTCAAGCAAGCTCTGGACTAACTGTAATACAAGGGTGTTTATGGACTTTAGTCACCATTGACTTTACTGCAGTGGTAAACCATAGATAGCTGGTTATAATTACATCAACCAAGGAGCTTGCCAAGAGCAATGAGTGACTGCCTTAAAAGGGGAAGTGATTCCAGCATTGAGAGAGAAGTTCCCAGCTCGTCTTTGGACAGCCAACGTCTCCCAGAACTCATCAAGAACCTTCACTGGACTTTCATTGCAGCCCCTGGTTGCACCTGCCTGTGGAACCTGGACTTGTGCATCCCCACGGCTGCATGAGAGACTCTTATAAATTTGCATACTATTGACAGATATCTCTTGTTGATTCTGTTTCCCTAAAGAACTCTTACTTATACATGTTATAACAAATGTAACAAACACTGTTGATTTGTGGATGTGACTGTGGCTTAAAAAAGCAGTCTAGGGAAGCGGATTTGGCTCAATGGATAGAGTGCCTGCCTACTGCATGGGAGGTCCAGGGTTCAAACCCAGGGCCTCCTGACCCATGTAATGAGCTGGCCCATGTGCAGTGCTGATGCACGCAAGGAGTGCCCTGCCACGCAGGGGTGTCCCCCGCATAGGGGAACCCCACACACAAGGAGTGCACCCCATAAGGAGAGCCGCCCCACATGAAAAGAGCGCAGCCTGCCCATGAGTGGCACCGCACACATGGAGAGCTGACGCAGCAAGATGATGCGCCAAAAGAGACACAGATTCCCTATGCTGCTAACAAGAATACAACCAGACACAGAAGAACACACAGTGAAAGGACACAGAAAGCTGACAACTGGGGGGAGGGGGAGAAGGGGAGAGAAATAAATTTTTTAAAAAAAGCCGTCTAGGAAGATTAATGTTAGTTGGAGGACAGCTGGGTGATAATATTGGGAATGCATAACAATGACTTTGACAGTGTAGGAAGACTATAGTTAATAATATAAATACAGGGAAGTTCTACAGGGTGTTAAGAGTGTGGTGATACATGGGAAAAATATAACTACTGTAATTTATGAACTGTAGTTAACAACAACATTGTGATTTTTTTTAACAAAAGCAAAATTGGTACTATATTAAGGCTAAAGGTCAAAAAAGAATATGGGGTTTGGTTTCGTGAGATAAGAATATGATTAAGCATTTTTGTCTCTTTCTAATTTTTTTTTTTTCATTAATAAGGAGACCTTGACTATGTCATTTAACTAATCTGTGTATCTTTCTGAACACTAGAGGAACAATTGAGTTAGTAGTTGGCATTAGATGACATAAAAGTACCTGGACAGAACCCGATGAGCTGCTTTTTTCTGTTTTGTTTTTGCATTTGAAATAAAGTTATTGTTTTTAAAAAATGACATGCTTACCAAGACACATGTGAGGAAAGTGGATGTGGCCCAACGGATAGAGCGTCCTCCTACCCCATGGGAGGTCCAGGGTTCAAACCCAGGGCCTCCTGGCCTGTGTGAGGAGCTGGTCCACACGCAGTGCCGATGCGCACAAGGAGTGCCGTGCCACACAGGGGTGTCCTCCACATAGGGGAGCCCCATGTTCAAGGAGTGCGCGCCATAAGGAGAGCCGCCCAGCGTGGAAGAAAGTACAACCTGCCCAGGAGTGGTGCCACGCACACGGAGAGCTGACGCAGCAAGATGACGCATCAAAAAGAAACACAGATTCCAGGTGCCGCTGATAAGGATAGAAGTGGACACAGAAGAACACACAGCGAATGGACACTGTGGGGCAGACAAGTGGGGATGGGGGAAGGGGAGAGAAATAAATAAAAAATAAATCTTTAAAAAAAAGAAAAAGACAGGTGTGAGAACCCTGGGGGTGGCAGCACACTCACAAGAGCCCCGGCCTCGTGCCCGGACCCCCGGGGTCTGCCAGCAGGAGTCGGACGGCGACTGCCTGCAGGGTCTGCCTGCAGGGTCGGAGAGGAGCCCGCTCACAGCTCCCCACGCACGGAGAATGAACGCTGTGGGCACAGCGCTGAGCAGAAAAGGCCACCTGAGGAACAGAAGGGCAAGGCGAAGTCACGACGCGAGAAACGGATCGCAGGTTCCCGTGGGGCGGCGGGGCTGGGAGGGGCCTTCTGGGGTGGACGGGCTCTGCCCCTTGACCTCATGCTGGTCACACAGGTCGAGCTGTCCACTAAGGCCTGGAAACACACTTTGGTCCACTTCAGTGAAAAAAACAAAGGATGCCGGTGGCTGATGGAGACCTAGGAGAAGACTCTCATTGAGCCCAGGACGGGGTGGCTTCTCCCAGCCCAGAGACCAAGCCATCCACCCTGAACGGAAGCTCTAAGAAAAATTACATCGTGGTAATTACATATATATATATATAATAAAAGTTGCCATTTAACCACTTTTAGATATACGAGTCAGGGAAATGGATGTGGCTCAAGCAACTGGGCTCCCACCTACCACAGAGGAGGTCCAGGGTTCTATGCTCAGGCCCTCCTGGTGAGCAAGCTGGCCCATGCGGTGAGCTGCCCACGCAGGAAATGCCACCCACGCAGGAGTGCCACCCTGCATGGGAATGCCACCCTGCACAGGAAAGCCGCCCCGCGCAGGAGTGCCGACCAACGCAGAGAGCTGGCGCAGCAGGATGACGCAACAAGAGACACAGAGGAGAGAAAATAAGAAGACAGAGCAGAACAAGGAGCTAGGGTGGTGCAAGAGAGTAGTTGCCTCTCTCCCACTTTGGAAGGTCCCAGGATCAGTTCCTGGAGCCACTTAAAGAGAATACAAGCGGACACAGAAGAACACACAGCAAATGGACACAGAGAGCACACATGGGGGGGATAGGAAATAAATTAAATATATATATATACACACACACAATTCGGTGGCATTAATTACACTTACAGCGTGGTACTACGCTCTCCACCTTCTATTTCCAAAATGTTTTCATCCCCCAAACAGAAGCAAGAGCTCCCACGCCCCTGGTCACTTCCGGTCCATTTTCTGTGAAGGCGCCCGTTCCAGATCCATCACGGAGGGGGACGCCTACAGCCCGGGCGCCCGCGCCTGCTGCTTCGCTCAGCAGGATGGCTCCGGGGACCAGCGGTCGGGACGCCGGAGTGCGGCCTCCAGTTTTTCCTGCAGGCAGGTCCTGCTCGGGGGTCTGGAGGGGCCGCGTTTACGGGTCCACTCTTCCCGCGACGGACCCTTGCGTTGCTTCCCCCTTTTGGCCACCGTCAGAAAAGATTTTCACCTGCCCAGCCCCCGTGGGTTTCCCAGCCGCGATGGCAGGGGTCCGGAAGCCAGCCCCCCCCCCCCAGACCCTCCCCTCCAGGGCAAAGCCCGGCGGCACGCTGACTCCGCACGTCCCGCTACGAAGACCTGCCACCGCAACCCCGAGCCCAAACCCGCCCGTGACAGCCACGCCGCCCGCCCCCCTGCCCTCGGTCCCTTCGTCGTCCCTGACCGCCAGACAAGACCACAGCCCAGGGCACAGCAGAGGCCGAGGACGTCCCAGCGCGGGAGGGCGGTCGAGTGGGGCGCCCCAGGACCCCGGGATCCCACCTGTGGGGTGCGGGCGAGCTCCAGGCGCAGGCAGAGACCCAGAGCGCGGGCAGGGGCTGGCCTGGGCCCGGGGGACCCCGAAACGCAGGTTCTCCCGGTCAGAAGGAGCCCCTCGCTCCCCGGGCTTCTGCACTTTTACTGCGTTAGGACGGGGCTCCAGGCGCCCCGCACGGTTCCCCAGGCTGTGCGCGGGGGTGCAGCGGGTCCCACGCGCCCCCGGCCCGCCCCGAAGCCCACGGCGCCGGCAGGTTCTGCAGCCGCCGTCCCGCCCCGTGGTGGGACGCCGCCACCCAGTGGGCAGCGAGTGAACTGCACCCCGGGGGCCTCGCGCGGTCAGCCGGACACGGGTCCCTCCCTGCTGGCGTCAAGCGCACCCCACACGCACGGCTGCTGGGAAGGGCAGCAGGGCTGGGGCGGGGCTGGACGGAGGCCCAGGACCTTCGCCCTGGGCAGGGGAGAGGACGGGGGCGCCTCCATCTGTCCACACCCCCGCCCCCCGTGGCCGTGGTCCTGCCGGCCACCAGCTGCTGGGCCTGAGCCGCTGCTCCGCCCGGGCCCCTCCTGCCCGGCCCCCGCCCCCGTCGTGGAAGGGACAGCGTGGGCGGCGCGCTGGGCCCTGTGTCAGGTGTGGGGGGCGGTGGCCGTGCTCTGAGACCCCGGCCCCCCGCCTGGGGGTGAGGGCAGTGTAGGGAGCCCCGCGCCCTTGTCCAGGGGCCCGGACAGGTCTCCAGGAGGGTGGCCTTGGGACGGTCCCCCAGCACGGCCAAGGACACAGGGACCCCTCCCCACACCCCAGGTGCTTCCTGAGGTCAGCGGAGGGAAGCCGCGAGGCCACTGGGGACGGGCTCGGTCCTCGCAGGGCAGCGGCAGGGCCTCGGGGCAGGCTGGGCCCAGGCGTGACCCTGCTCAGGACATGTGTGGCTCCCCTTGGCCGCCAGGCATGCGCCCCCCACCCTGGCAGACCCCCCCCCCAGGGCTGACTGAACATCCGGCCAGGCACAGGAGAGGACACAGGCTCTAGGGGGGCAAACACCTGGGGGGCCTCTTCCGCGGCCCTTCCCACCCCACGCAGAAACGGGGTGGCCCTGCAGGGGACCCCGGGCCCTTCCTGCAACCCAATACCTCATCAGGGTCCCCCCACCTCACCCCAAGTTCCACATCCTGCTGCCTCCCCTCCCATTAGGACAGGAGCTCTCAAGCCTGGCCCCACCCTGGGAGCAGCCGGGGGCACCTGCTGGGCTGGGGGGCTGCACCGCAGGGTCTGCGGAGCCCCGGATTCTGCCACGCAGCCTGTGGGGAGCCGTGAGCGAGCTCTCAGCGCTGCTCTCTCCCCGCTCGAGCCTCGTTTGGGAAATGGGAACGTTCCCCGCAAGGCTCGCAGGCTGGGGAGGGCGCTGGGGCCCCCCGGGCCTCAGCCGGGTGGCCGGCTCCCCGAGAGCCTCCACTCACAGAGGCCAAGCCCCCCACCCACAGAGAGGGAGCCCGTCCACTCTCATAGCGGATGGGCAAGGCCTCGGGCCCCTGGTGTGCTGGGGGGCAGTCACCCCACCCCTGGGCTCGGTGCTGGGGGGTAGTCACCCCCAAACCTGAGGGGCAGTCACCCCCAAACCCTGGGCTTGCTGCTGGGGGGCAGTCACCCCCAAACCCTGGGCTTGCTGCTGGGGGGCAGTCACCCCCAAACCCTGGGCTTGCTGCTGGGGGGCAGTCACCCCCACCCTGGGCTTGCTGCTGGGGGGCAGTCACCCCCACCCTCGGCTCGGTGCTGGGGACCGTCACCCTCACCCGTGCCAAGCCAGCGTCGCCCCACACCCCCTCCTGTTCCTGTTTCCTCTCCGGATACCGCAGGGAGGGGGAAAGCTGAGCGACTCAGGCCAGGGTGGAACAAACAGTCAAGGGGGTCCCTGCGGGGCTTCTGCCCCCAGCCCGGTCACCGGCCCCACCCAGGTCGCCCCTCCTCGGCCGGGCGGCCTCCAGCCCAGACCCCCAGGGTCCGTCCAGGAGTGGACCGCAGCTGCAGGCTGACTTAACCCCCAGTCCCGCGGGCGCAAGGTCCCAGAAGGCGAGCGGGGAGCAAGGAAGGCCGGTCTCCTGCTGGCCCTGGGTGCCTCTCGCCCCCACCGGCCCAGCGTCCCCCAGCTCCACACCAGGCAGGGACGGGGTGCGGGCGGCGCCCCCCACCCACCCCGGGCCAGCCCCGCTGCTGCAGCCGCACGGGGAGCCCCGCGTCCACCAGGGGGCAGCGGGCCGGGCTGCAGGGCGCTGCGGGGGACAGGGCACCCTGCGCAGGCTGGCGCGGAGGCTGGAGGCACGGGCCCGCGGGACGGTGCCCAGGCGCCGAGGCCCCTCGTTCCCGCCACCCCACGACCGACCGTGGGTGCTGGTGGGAAAGCCGCTTCCCGTGCCCGGGGGACCCGCACGCCGCAGCCGCCTCACCCTCCTCCAGGGCCCCCGTCCCAAAGAATAAAGGGCGCGCCGGCTCTTCCCGCGTGGGGACATTTGACGGCCCGTGCCCGTCAGGCAGCCCCGCGCCGACCCAGACAGCGCCCCGCCCCCCCAGACAGCGCCCCGCCCCTCCCCCACTCCTGCTCCCCGTGGGGTCTGCAGGCGTGCACCCCTCCCGGCGGCCCCAGCCCGGGACCCCGGGGAGGGGGCTCAGCCCCAGTCGCGGGAGGTGAGCGTGTGGGAAACCCCTGCCGTGGGCCGGTCCCTCCACCCCGACTTGCTCCCCGCCTCAGTTTCCTCCTTTGACCAACGGGGACAGGCCGCCCCCTCCCAGCAGCCCCAGGGGAGCGAAGGCCCGTAGAGCCGCCGCCTCCCTCGCCTGCCCGCGCCTTCGGGCCCGCCCCGGCCGCGGGGGGGCGCCTGGCCCGGCGCGGGGGGCAGGAAGGCGGCAGAGGCGCGTTTCCGCCGCGGGGCCCGGCGCCCGCGAGTGCAGGCGGCGATAAGGCACACATGGCCCGCCGCACGTCGCCTTTTGTCCCGGCCCGGTCAGCCTTTCCGGCCCGGCCGGGAGGGAGGTCGCTGCGGCCGGCCCCCTCCCCCGCCCCCCCCCCTGCCCTGGCGGCCGCTGGGGGGGGCCCGGCCCGGGGGGGAGGGGGAGGCCCGGGGGCAGCAGGGGGAGGGGGCTGGACGCCTCCCAGGGCGGCTGGGCCTCAGGCTCGGCCAGTCCTGGCCCGGCCTGACCCCTCCTGAGGCGGCCCTGGGGAGGAGGAAGGGGCCAGCTGTCCCCTCCGGCCCCCTCCCCTGCTGGCCGTCACTGCCCAGCTTTGGGCCCACGTGTCACCCCCCACGGGACCACCCCCAGAATGCCTGCCCGACAGCCACCCTCATCCCCCGCAGGGACGGCAGCCCCTGCCCAGCCACTGAGAGGCTTTCTGAGGAGGGGGCTCACTGGCCCCCAAGTGGGGTCTCTCCCACCCCCCTAAGTGCAGGCTGCCCCCTTGGCTGAGGAAGGGGCCCCAGGCCCCGAGCGCGGGCCGGGGGCGGCCGAGGACGCTGGACAGGCCGAGCCCACCCTGCCCGTCCCCCGCTGGCTGGAAGGCTGTGGGGCTCACGATGCCCCCCCAAGGCTGTGTCCTCAGACCCCCGGGCCCCACGAGACTCACCCCCCGGGCTGGGGGCTCCTCGGGGCTCCCCCCACAACATCACGTTGTGGCCCCGCGCCCCCGGAGAGGCCCGGCCTGGGCCAGAGTATCTGTTACAAGCCTTAGCTCGACCCCCACCCAACGGTGAAAGGGGCAAGGGGGGGGGCGGCGGTCTCTGGCAGGACAGCGGGGCCCAGGCCGCAGCTGCAGGTGGGACCTTCTAGAAAGATGACTGAATCCACAGGGGCGGAAAGCAAATCGGGGGGTGCGGGGAGCCAGGCGGGCGGTGAGCGCCGGGGAGCAGGGGTGCCCTGGGCGCAGAGACGGCTCGCCTCCTGGCTGCGTGCAGACGGCGCAGGGCACGTTCGCCAAAACTCGTTGAACTGTTGCAAGGCCATGCGGGGAGCGGGTGAGCGCTCGCTTCCCACACGGGAGGCCCCGGGTTCAATCTCCGGCCCCGGGCCTGGAAAGAGAAGAGAGAAACCCTGCGTCACATTCATCGCGTCACGTTCGCGGCGTTGCGGTCACTTCACCTCAGCCGAGCTGATCTGCAGAAGCACTTCTGGGGCCGCAGCCCTGCCCTCTCCTGCCACGCTCACCTCTCAAGGACTCAGTCGCCCCCCCTGCCAATGGGGCTAACAGCAGATGAATTCTCAGCAGGCAGTGAAAACGCTGCCTGGGGCTCACGGCACCCCAGAGATGCCCGGCAGCGCCCCGCGGGGCTGCTTGGGAAGCCTTGTGCGCCACAGCCGCGACGCTCCTAAGAACGAGCACACAGCCCCGCCGCCGGGCTGCAGACAAGACGGCTATTTTCAGTTTGGAATCATAAAATAAAATCTAAATGAAATATCCCCAGGTCTCGAGTGACCTTCCTGCCCCCCTGCCCCCCCAGCCCAGCAGTTGGGCTCCTCCCCCCTCCCCCCTCATCCCACCCCTCCCTCCCGCACTCGCCTCCCCCTCCTCCCCACACCCTCCTCCCCTCCTCCCTGTACCCTCCCCCCTGCACCCTCCTCCCCCTCCTCCCCCACCCTCCTTCCCCTCCTCCCCTCCTCCCCCACCCTCCTTCCCCTCTTCCCCCTCCTCCCCCACCCTCCCCAGGTAGCAGCCCTCCTTTCAGGAACAGCCCTGGGGGTGGGGGAAGCCCCTGGAAACGCCTGGAAACGCCTGGAAGCTCTGACCAGCGGCCCCCGCAGGGCTGCAGAGGAGCCTGGACAACTCACGTCCTGCTCCAGGCCGGTCGCCCTCCCACCCTCCCTCAGCCAGCAGCCTCCCGCCAGGCGCTGGCCAGGGCCCAGCTGCCCCTATCTGCAGGGACGGGCCCGGGCGAGGGGCTTTCTGGTCCCCTGGAGACGGTTCGTGTTAACGCTTCCCCTGCTCGAATGGTCACCGGAGCGGTTGTGGGGTAACGACCCCCGCACGCCGCCCCACGGAGCCCGGGGCCCCCGTATCTGGGCTGTGGCACAGGCGGCGTCCCTCCCTGAACACAGAGCGGGGCGCGGGCCGGGCAGGGGCCGTCCACAGGCCCTGAAGCTGCAGCCTGGCCACAGACCTGCTTTCTGGAACATTCCACCCGGGTGACCGGCCCAGAGAGATGACGGCAGGGGGCCTTTCAGGAAGCGCCGAGCCAGCCTGACCCGGCCACCTGGGAAGGGCCGCAGCCGGAGTGGAGGGGGGGGATTTCCGGCCATTGTCCGGCGGGGGGTGGCTCAGGAAGCCGCTGTCCCCAGGCGGGGCTGACCGCGCGGGGGCTCGGGGACATCCTGGAGGGGTCCGGGAGGGGAGCACGTGCGCCCACGTGGGTGCAACGGGGAGTGGCAGGCGGCCCCACGAGCAGGGATGGGGAGAAGGTGGGGCAAGGGTGCAGGTCAGCAGGACACGGGGTGCAGCCAGGAGGCCGTTGGGGGCAAAGTGGGGACCCAGGCCCAGGGAAGGCAGCTCACCCCAGGGATCCTCGAGCTGAGGGCGGGGGGGGGGGGGGGGGAGGGGGGGAATAGGGGAGGGGGGAAGAGAGGGAAGAGGGGAGGGGAGAGGGGAGGGCAGGGAGGAGGGGGAGGGCAGGGAAGAGAAGAGGGAGGGAGCAGAAGGCAGGGAGGCCGGGAGAGCTCAGAGGGACCTGGAGGTGGCTAGGTGCTGCCACGTGCAGCTGTGCAGCCTCGGGTGCAGCCTTGGCCTCTCTGAGCCTCGGTTTCCCCGCACAGTGGGGGCGACGGCGGAGCCCCGCTGGCCAGGCATGTGAGGGCTCAGTGAACAAAGGGGTGCAGAGTGCCTGGAGGCCCCCAGGCCCAGGCTCAGACCTCAGCGAGTGGTGCCACCAGCGTCAGGGTTGCGGAAAGCCAGCAGGGGAGCGCCCGAGGCTGGGGGGCGCCCCAGGCTGGTGAGCACCTGGGCCCCCGGCCCCCCTGCCCTCCCCGCCCCCCAGAGCAGGGCCAGGCGGGAGACCCAGGCGGGCTGCGTTGCAGACGCTTCCCAGCACCGAGGCGGAACAACGAGACATTCCAGGGCCGAGCGCATTCCGCAGGGCCCGTGGGGGCGGAGACCCCTGCCCCGAGTCCAGCCGAGGCTGGCGGCACTCCAGGAGGGGACCAAGGGCCAAGTCTGCCGAGCGGGGCCTGGCCGCCGCCCTCTCGGGCACCCGGGAGGCTCGCAGCACCCAATCCTCTCCCCGGGGGCCGGGGGTGGGGCTCCAGCCCGGGCCTCGCGCCCCCCCCAATGGGCTTGCCCAGAACCCGCCTGGCCGCGGGTGCTCTGCCAGCCCCCGGCTCGCCAGGGCGTCACCCAGACGGGCGGCCCCGATTCCTCGGCACCCCGGGCAGGGAAAGCCAGCCCTGGCGCTGGAGTCAGGGGTGGGAGCCACGCCAGCTCTGCCCCTCCCCGGCGTGGCCTGTCTGCCTCGGGCACTCACCTGCCTCGGGCGCTCACCTGCCTCGGTCCTCACCTGCCTGGGTCCTCACCTGCCTGGGTCCTCACCTGCCTCGGGCGCTCACCTGCCTCGGTCCTCACCTGCCTGGGTCCTCACCTGCCTCAGGTCCTCACCTGCATTCAGGAGGGTTCCTGCCCACAGGTGCCTGGACCCTGAGCCTCCTGGAAGGCTCGCCCAGCTTGTGCCTGGCCCAGAGGCCACCATAAGGCACCGGCTCCCGCACCTGCCTCCCTGTTCCCTTGTGCGCGGGGTCCTGGCCGACTCCCCCTCCCCGCCCAGCAGCCTTCCCCAGCTGGGGCCTCCGATCAGAAACGGAGGAAGGGGCAGCTGCTGCGGGCAGCGCCGGCCGCTCCTCCGGCGACGGGGCAGAGCGGCCACACGAGCCTGCCGCGCCAGGTACGGGCCCGAGGAAGGACCCGTCCACGGGAACCTGCACACGCCCTTTCAGCGCAGCGCTGCACAGGCGCCGGGAGGTGCCCACGAGCAGCCGTCCATCAGCGGGCACTGCCGAGGGGACCAACGGGGCGCGTGCTCGCCGCAGATGGGAATTACTGGCCCTAAAAAGCAGTGGGGTTCCTAGAGCACGGCGGAACCCCAGACGTGCCACGCCAAGGGAAGCCACCGGCACAAGGACTCACACGGCACGATCCCAGGGGGCGGGAGGTCCAGAGCAACCCGGCCCAGGCGCAGAGAGGGGCGCCGGGGTTGCCAGCGTGCGGGGAGGGCACGGTGACACGGCTTCTTCTGGGGTGACGAAACTGCCCTAGAATGGACAGTGGCGATGGCCGCACGTGCCCGTGACTCTACCAAAAACCACTGGATTCTACACTTTAAGTGGGGGCTTTGCAGGGCATGTGCATCACATCCCAATAGAGCTACTGAAGAAGGGAAGGGAAGGGAGAGGAGGGGAGGGGGGGGGGGAGGGGGGAGGGGGAGGGGGGAGGGGGAGGGGGAGGGGGAGGGGGAGGGGGAGGGGGAAAGAGAAAGCAAGCACGCCCTGGCTGCCTCCGGGCTCTCCCCGAGGCCAGCCTGGGTCCCCGGTGGGGCGCTGGGGGCCTGCCCCACGGCCGGTGCCCAGTGGACACAGGCCCATCTCAGTTCTTGCCCTCCAGACCTTCTCTGGGTTGGGGTCAGTCCCCACAAGGGCGCAGTGGGAAAGGCAGCTCAGAGAGGTGCGGCGAGTGGCCTGAGGTCACACAGCTAGCAGCAGAGAGCCGGGGCCCAGGGGCCCAGTGCTCCTCTGGGACAACCTGGGACGAGGAAGGAGAAGGACCAGGGAGGCTAGTGGGCAGAGGGGACCTCGAGGGGGCTCCCCAGGGAGGGCCGAGCCTGGCCGGGGCAGCGGGCGTGGACGCCGCCACAGGGGCTCAGCCCCCAGGGAGGGGGCTCTGACCCCTAGGCCAGGCTCTGTGTCCCTGGGCCCCAGGTCACCCATGGGTGGCCCTGGCCCCCGGGGAGGCCACGGGGCCGTGAGCTCGTGGTCAGGAAGAGCCCCTGGGCCTGAGCGTGCGGCCCCACACTCCCCCCCGGGGGTCAGCCCTGCCACCGGCCCTGACGCAGATCCCCTTCCCCTCCGGGGGCTGCCATTGTTCTCCGCGGCGGCCCCATCTCCCCGCACACCCACTTCCTGTTTCCTGCCCAAGAGGAAGCAGAGATTTCTGGCTCTCCAGGCAGATGCTTGCCTTTTAGGTTTTTTTTTCCCTTTTCTCTCTTTACATTTTTTAAGGATGTGAGAAAAAATAAAAGCAAACATGGCTTCAGAGCCGAGGAGGAACTCAGGGGCCCCCGCGGGGGGCTCCGAGCCGTGGGTGGGGGGTCACGGGCCCCTTCGAGAAGCCCTGGGCCCCCCCCAGGAAAAGGCCCAGGCTTGAAATCGCCCTCACGCTGGTGGGGCGATCAGAGACCCCCTCCTCCCCGGGGCTCCCGAGTTACGACCTTCTGTGCCCTGGCGTCACACATGGGGAAACTGAGGCAGAGAAGCCTTCATGGCCCTGACCCCCTGGAGCCCCTGCAGACAGGACTGAGTCCCAGGCTGACCACCACGGTGACACGGGCTCCCTGGGAGGGGGCTCCTGTGCCCCCCCCAGCCCCCCACTGCCTCCCCTGTCGGCTGGGACCAGTGGACAGCCCCCACTGCCCGCCACCTGCCTGGAGCCAGGGGCTCCCGGGTCACCCATGCAGCCTGTTGCCTGTCCCCTGCGGGCCAGAGCACTGCTGCCCGGGGTTCGAGGCCAGCCTCTGCCATCGACAGGCTCCATGACCTCAAGCAGCCCAGGCCTCAGTTTCCCCCACTGTAAGTGGGTCAATCACGGCGTCGACCGCCGAGGGTGGGCGTGAGCCCCCGAGGGGTGCCGTGGGAGGCAGTGCAGCGCTCAGCGAGCCTGGGCGCGCTCTCTCGTGATTTTCTCCCCACGAGGCTTGGCCCAGGGACAGGAAATGCGCCCAGCGATGGGCAGGAGCGCCCAGCTCTTCCCAGGAGGGCCGGGGGGCTGCACGTGCCAGCTGTGGGGCGAAGCCCCGGGGCCCCACCTCCCCGCCTGCCCATGGCCCCGTTCCTGGGAACTTCCCTTTGATCCGGGCTAGATAAAGTGTTTTTTCCTCCCGACCTAACGGCCGTCCCCAGGGGCTTGGCCAATGGCTGCCGGGCCGTGCGTGGGTCCAAGGTGCTGCGCGGGGGGTGGGGGGACCTCGCCGCAGCCCCGGGGGTCCGCCGCCCCTCTTCTTGGACACCCCAGGGGAAGCCTGGCCTGGACAGGAGGCGCCGCCACGGCCTGGAAGAGCTGGAGATAAGAGGCCTGGGCACGGGGCCGCGCTGGGGCCGAGCACCCCGAAGGCCACCCCAGCTTCTGAGAGCAGCGCCCCGCACGTCTCCCACGTCAGCCAACCCCGTCCCGCCAGCAGGCCCCGCGCTCGTGCGGGGGAGCGGCCACCCTGCACCCCGCAGCAGAGGGGACGCCGGGCCCCCCAAGCAAGGCCGCGCCCCAGCTGGCGGCCGCTTCCCTCTCCCTTTGCCCGCCCCCAGCCCACTTCTCTGCCCTCCCCTGGGCCCCCAGCCCCACTCTGGGCGACATTCCGAAATGTTTCCCAAGAGACAAATTCTGCTGTTCAAAATTAAGACGCCCCCCGGGTCTTTCTACACTAAGAAATGATGAGAGGGCGGAGCGGGCGTGGCTCAGGCGGCTAGGGGTCTGCTTCCCATATGGGAAGTCCCGGGTTCGGTCCCCGCCGCCCCCTGGAAACAAAAAACAACAAGCAAATAAAGGAGGGAACCAGCTCAGGGGAAGCGCAGTGACTCAGTGGCAGAGCGCCAGCTTCCCGCACGCGAGCTCCTGGGCTTGTTCCCCGGCCCCCATACCTCAAAAAAAAAAGAAGAAATGATAATGACCTGACACCATCAGAATGGCTACGGTGAAAACGGCTAAAAACACTACCAAGTGTTGGCGGGGTGTAGGGCAGCGTCCACGCGTGCTGACCACCGGCCTCTCCTGGGCCTGGCGCAGCAGCCCAGAGACGGGCACCAAGACGCTGCCGGCAGCCACCCTCCTGGGCCCACACCGCCAGCGCCGCGCCCCCAGGAGGGTCTGAGCTGGCAGTGGCAGCCCCGGAAGACGCGGAGCCCGGGGACCCGAGGGCCAGTGGGCGAGAACACGCCTGAGTGGGAAGTCCAGGCGGGTCCCTGGGGGTGACAGGAGCTATCTCGGGTGGGCTTGCTTTGGGGACTCTCACCGGGTACCCCAGGCCGGCGTTCCACTGTGGCGGAGGTTTGCCCACCATGCACCTGCACATCTGGGGGTCCACGTGGCCCCTTGCCACTTTGTCGGCACCTCGGGGGACTGGTGCGCGTGGCAGGAGTGGCCTCTGTCCTGGGGATGGGCCTGGGGCAGGGCTCCCCAACGGCACCCACCCCTCAGGACAGAGGCCACCGCTTCCACACAGGGCCCTGGCCGTGCAGGCGGGGACCGCAGGGCCCTGCGCCAGGACAGAGAAGGGGCAATGACCGGGCAAGCTCAGGGGCAGAGCTCACAGGGCTCCCTGCGGATCTGCAGGGGTGCAGCCTCTCCAGGGCTCCCGCCTGGGCAGCAGGGGGGACAGGCGACAGGAGGGCCATAACGGAGTGGGTGACCCCGGAGAAGGAGACCAGGGGGCGGTGAGGAGGGGGCTGCTCAGACACCCCTGGGGTCCATGACCAGGGCTCTGAACGTTCATCTGACAATGGAGAAATCCCAAGTCAAAGAACATCCCGTGGGGGCTGTGTGCCCGGGGGCAGCACAGGGTGCTTTTCACAGACACAGGGATCTGTGAACGGGTGGCGGGGGGGGGGGGGGGGGGCAGGGTGGGGGGGGAGGGGAGAGCGGGAGGGGAGAGGGGAGGGAGAGAGGGGGAGGGAGAGAGGGAGAGGGGAGATGGGGAGGGGAGAGGGAGATGGGGAGGGAGAGAGGAAGGGATGGGGAGGGAAGGAGGAGGGAGAAGGTAGAGGAAAGGAAGGAGAGAGGGGTGGGAGAAAGGAAGGGAGAGAGAGAGAGGGAGAAGGGGAAGGAAGAGAGAGGGAGAGGAAGAGAGGGAGGGAGATGGGGAGTGGAGATGGCGGAAGGAGATGGGGAGGGGAGGGAAGGAGGAGAGAAAGAGGAGGAAGAAGTTAGAGGAAGATAGAGGAAGGGTGGGAGAAAGAGAGTGAGGGAGAAAGGGAAAAAGGAGGGAGGGAGACGGGGGGGGGGGGGGGGGGGAGAGGGAGCTGTCGGCCACCTCCTGCTCCGCCCCCCAACCTGCGCATGCGATCCCCTACCCCTGGTACCAGCCCACCCAGGTGGAGGCAGGTCACCTGGCCACGGGCACCTGTGCCGCCGCCAGCCCCCCGGGCCGGCCCCCGGGCCCCGTGCAGCCCCTGGGGGAAGGCCGAGCTGAGCTGGCGCAGAGCATGGCCCGGCCGGCAGACTGTCCTGTCCCCGCGGCCAGCGGCCACGCCGGGTAAACAGGAAGCCCCATCTCTCCCGGCGCTGCCGTCTCCTCTTTCCTGCCTGCAGCCCGGCTCGTGCGCCGCGCCCGGGCCCCTCGGCCTTGCGGCGGCCGGCGATGCCCACCCTGGCCTCGGCCAGGGGCTCAGCCTGCCCTCGCCCCAGGCCGCAGAGGCCCAGCCCGCGGAGCTGAGGGGTCCCGGGAGGGTCCCTGGGGGGTCCGAGAGGGCCAGCAGGCCCTGGCGACCCCTGCCCCGCCGCGCTCCCCTGGAAGGTAAGGCAGCTGCTCCCCCACGACCCTCGCCAGGTAGACGGGGCCCCGGCAGGGCCTCCCTACCAAACCACGGGCAGACAGGGAAACTGAGGCCCGGGCTCTGGCCCCTTGGGGAAACTGGAGAAGGCTGACCGGTCCAGCCTGGCCTCCACCTCCGAGCCGGCCTGGGGGGCTGTGGGTGAGCCCTTGCGGGCGGCAGGGCCCCAAACAGACGCCGTCAGGGGAGGGAGGGGACTGGGGTTCAGGGCAGCTTCCTGGGGGTGCACCTCCAAGGATGGGGGGTCCCAGCCTGCCCCACCCACCCTGAGCTCCTCCGACCCCGGCTCTGCCCCCTGCAGCACCACCCCTGGCTGGCCCTCCCCTTCTCTAGAACCCCCCTGGAGAGCCGAGTGGCTGCCAGGCAGCGCCCATCTCTGACCCTCGGGTACCTGCTCCCTGGCCCTCCCAGGCTTCACAGGAGCCTCCCACCTGGTGTCCTGCACCTGCGGGCTCTGCTGAGCTGAAGGGGGCTAGGACAGGGGGGCTGAGTGACAGCACCGGGGCCCAGCGCCAAGGGCCCCTCTCCTTGGGCTCGGTTCCCCTCTTAGCGGGGAGAGAGGGGCTGGGGGCAGCTCACCTGGCAGGTAGGTGGAGGGGTGGAGCTTGTTGGAAGGGACAGGAAACCCTTGACGCCCCGCAGCTCGGTGGGTGGGGGGGGCCCTCCCTGACGGCCCGGCCCCAGCCCCAGGACCCCCTCTGGAGGAGCACAGACCCCCGACCGGGCCTCTGTGTTCACAGCGGGGGGGGGGGGGTGCAGGGGGGGTGCAGCTTTCTCTTCTTCGCTAAGAGAAGAAAGCATGAGAAAAGGGGGGGGCGCGGCTGTCCCGACCCCACGCAGCCCCCCACTGACCACTGCACCCGGGGCCAGCCCCTCCTGCTCTGGGCCTTGGTTTCCCCACGAGATGTTTCCTGGCCTTCCACCTGGGGGCCAAAGGCAGCCCCTGGGCCTGGGGTGCGAGGGGGGAACGTCAGGACAGGGGCGGGCGCAGGGCGGTCTGGGCAGAGGGCGTCCAACTTGGCCGACGGCCCCCCAGATCCCGGGGTGTCAGCAGGACGCCCAAGCCCTCTGGCTGCAGAGCCCGTGGGCGGGAGAGCGAAGGGGCCCTGAGGAGGGGGCCCTGCGGAGGGGGCCGCTGGTGGGGGTGAGGCTGGACCCCCAGGGCGGGCTGGGAAGAGGTGGGGCTGGGGGCATCATGGGGGCCTGCCCTCCCCGCTCAGGTGACACTGCCTGAGCGCCAGGAGCTCCCTGGACCACCCCCAGGTGGCCTGCATCTCCGCTGTCCCCACTGAAGAGATGGGGAAACTGAGGCTCAGCAAGGACGAGCCCCCCGAGGCACGAGCCGGCCTGCAGCAGGCCTGGCGCGGCTGTGGCGGCCACACGGTACGGGGGATGTTTCCCTCTGGCCTCGGCATTCCGGGGAGTCCCCCGGGCTGCTCCCACAAGTCTGGGCCCAGGATGTCCAGCCGGGGGGGGGGGCTGCAAGGAGGTGGGGCGCGCACCCCGAGAAAAGCGGGGTTTGGCGAAGCCATGGCCAGCTGGGCAGCCCGGGCGAGCCCTCAGCAGCTGCCCAGCCCCCTCAGGCACCACGCACCCCCCGCCCACCCCTGCCACGGGGGAGCTGCCTCGTCCCCACCCTTATGGCAACCGCTGCCTTGCCACCCAAACGGGGAAACTGAGGTCAGACTCTGGGGCCGGAGCACCCCCTTTGCACACCTCGTTGCTCCCCTGTCCCCCCACCCCACACCTTTCAGGCTGCTGGAGGCAAAGGGGGGTGGGGGATGAGGAGACAGGATGGAGAACATGCTTTCCCTCGGGTCCAGCCATCACCCGCCGGAGCACCCTGAGAAGTGGGGCTAGGGGCTTTCGGGGACCCTCCCCATGGGGAAATGGTTTGGGCTCCTAGGAAAGGCCCACATCTCTGAGCTGAGGCCTGCCCCCATTCAGCAGCGCCCCCCCAACTGCGGGACCCATAGAACAGGCTGTTCTCCGAGCACCCAGCCAGCCCTGTGCAGCCCAGGCCTCCTCCCGCTGGGTCCCGCTAACTCCTGCACTGGCCAAAGCTCCAGCCGTGGCCGGGAGCCCCTCGAGGCTCACACATCTGGGGGTGCAGGCCTGAGTCTACAGTCCCCGGACAAATGGCCCGTGGCCCAGAGAGGCGGCGAGCCCCTCCGCTGCACTGTGCGCCCGCAGCCCCTGCCCCCGCCAGCTTTGCGGGCGGTGGATGGGGAGGGGTCAGCCGGTGTCACCCGCCAGGCTGACAGCTGAGCACGAATCTGGCTCCGGCTGATTCGGGGTTGGACTCTGAAGTCCCGCGGGGCCAGCTACCGCTCCCCCACCTCCCCACAGCCGCCAGCCCCCTCCCTCTCCGGCCCCCCGCCCGCCCCTCTGCCTCCTGTTTGTTCTGCTGGCGGATCCCCGTTATCAGCGGAGAACACACACAGGAAGTCCGGCCGGGAAGGGCCCATCCCAATCCCGATTTACACGGGACGGGAGCATAAAAAGCCGCCCTTCCTCGCCCGGGAGAGCCCCCTGCCCGAGCCCGGCTGGAGGGTGAGGCTGGGATGCAGGCACGCCTGGGCCGCCGCGGGGACCAGGCCCCAGCGAGGGGCAAGGTCCGCCCCGGCTGGAGGCGATGGCAGCGGGCGGCCCGGCCGAGGCTGGGCAGTGTCAGGTAGGGCAGGGCTGGGCTTAGGGGGGCAGGAGAGGGCGGCGGGGCACAGCCCCCAGGCTTTGTCCCAGCAACGGTGGCACCTGCGCCGCTGACCGCGACACAGCCCGGGCCTCCCAAGGTACGGAGAACGCTGGCCAGGTCACCAGCTGGGGGCCCGGCCTGATCCTGACCCCAGCACCCAGCCCCTGGGCCGCCCCGCGGCCGCGGCCACCCTGGAGGGAGATGCCAAACGCAGCTAAGAATTCTCCAGACAACTCCGGAGGCGGGTGCCAGGGTCGGCAGCAAGGTGTGCTCGGCCTGGCCCACTTTGGGGGTGTGAGGTCCCCCCAGTCCTCCTCTGCTGAGTGCTGGGGTGCTCCAAGCGCAGGGGGTGTTTCCTCAGCTCCTCCTTGGGAGGATCCTCAAGGCCACACCTGAGCCCAGGTGAGCTTTGGGCCGACAGGGCAGGCAGCCCCTGCCTCTCACCCGCTGACTTCGGGGGGCTCCAGGGCAGCTTGGTGGGGCACAAGCATCGCCAAATGGGTGATTTTGTCAGGCCCCCCTGGAGCCCCAGAGAAGCCCCTCGCCCTCCCTCTCCCCCCCCACCCCACCCCCAGAGCGGCAGAAGCCGGGGCCGGGCCCCCCGAGGTGTCCCCGGCTGAGAAGAGGGCCCCTTGCCCGGAGGAGATGCTCCCCAAGCTGCGCCTTCGGCCTCTGCCTGGATCAGGCCAGGGAGGCGGGCAGGAGGTCAAAGGGTCAAGTGACTGTAGTGTGACAAGGAAGGGCAGGGGACAGAGCGGTGGCTCTCCCCCCAGAGTCCTGCTTGCTCCTGCTCTTAACTCTTCGTTGCCCGGGGACACTTGGGGAGCCTGGGTCCGGGGGGGCAGGGCTAGGGTTCTAGCAGCAGGGCATCACAGCCGCGGCCGCCCTGGCTACCCTGCAGGCCCATCTCCCGAGGGTCTTTGGGGCCCCCCTGGACAAGGGGCAGTGACCGATGAACAGTGGGGAGGAGGCCCTCGTTCGGGGGGACTCCTCTCCAGCCTCCGGGGCCCACCTCACTGGGCGGGGTCCTTGCCCTCCCCTGACCTGAGCCAGTGAACGTCAGGACCCTCCCCACCCCCCAGGCTGGGCAGACGCTGGTGGCTTCCAGCAGCCCCAGTCCCCATCCTCTCCGTGCGCCCCGAGAGCCGAGCCCGCCCACCGCGGCGCCCACTCCCACGGGCACTTGAGGTGGCGACTCAGCTTCAGCCACGGCGGAGGGCGCTGGACGGGGTCGGCAGGCACGCGGCTGACCCCCGCCCCCTCCCACCACCCGAACGCCAAGGCTCTAACCCTTGCCCGCCTCTGACCCCCAGCCCCCGCCACCGAGGAGGTCTGGGCTGCCCCCAGTGCCCAGAAGAGCAGCCGGTGACGGATCTGGGGGATGACGGTGGCCCCCACACCAGGTGAGCTCCCCAGCTAGCCCGGGTCACGTGCACACACACGCCGTGGGACCTCGGGTTCAAGGGCAAAAGGTATCACATGGAAAGTAGAAGAGGAATGGGGAGGACGTAGCCAGAACGGCGCCGGGTCCCACGCAGGCCCTGGCCGCGCAGCCCACCGCCTCCTGGCCGCCCGGCCAGGTGCGGGGGCTGGGACCCCGCGTCACCCGTGAGGAGCAGAGGCCCCGAGAGGTGGAGCAAGGACCCAACGCTCGCAGTGGCTCGGCCTAGCCCCTGGGACCGCCCCTGCGCTGCGCATGGCTGGCCCACCGAGCGGGGGGTGCTCCCAGTGCTCTCCAAAGCAGATGGGCCGTGGGAGGGGTGCTGGGTGGGCGCCCCCACTGGGTCCCCAGGAGTCTACGGGTAGGAGGGAGGCGTGGGCGGCTCGCCCAGGTTCCCACCCGGCTCGGCCCACGCTCCGGGCGGCCTTGGGTCCTCGGGTGGGTCCTCGGTCTCGGCCTCCGGGGACTCGGGGTTGCTCCCCGGCAAGGTCAGTTTCAGCCGTGGGGGGGGGGAGGGGGGCCGGGCGAGCGTGCGGGCGTCCCACGCGGGCCCCCGCGCCCCCTCCCAGTCCAGCGTACCCAGCGGACGCAACCCCCTGCCGGGCCGCGGGTTCACGCGGGGGGCTCGGGAGGGGCCGCGGCGGCGCCCGGAGGCCGGACCGTGCGTCCCGGGGCCGGGGCGAGCTGGCTCACGGCCCGGCCCGGGGCAGCCGGAGCTCCGGAGGGGCCTCAGTTTCCCCATCTGCGCAATGGGGGCGGGGCGGACCTCGGAGCCCACCCCCACGGGGGGCGGGGCGCGGGCGGCGGGCAGGTGGGGCGGGGCGGGGCGCGGGGCGGGGCGCGGGCCCCCACGGCGCGGTGGCGGCGGCGGCGGCGCGTGCGCGCCCCGGATCGGGCGGTGAGTGCGGAGCGCGCGGGCGCCGGGCCGCCGGCGGAGGGGCGCCGGGAGCCGGGGCCGGGGTGGAGCCCTCCAGAGCCCGCGGCGGGGGCGGGGAGCCGGGGGGTCTCGCCGGCCGCGGAGCTGGGGGGCGGCCGCGGGGGCGCCGCCGCGCGATTGCCGGCGCCCGAGAGGTGAGCGGGCCGGGGCCGCCCGTGGCGGGGCAGCGCCGGCCTCCAGGAGGCGGGGGCCCAGCCGCGCGGCGACCCCGCGACCCCCGCCCGGATCCCCATCCTGCGCCTGGGTCCGGAGAATGGGCCCAGCGGCCTTGGGAAAGGGCTCCCCCTGCTGGCGACGGGGGGTGGGGCCCGGGGGCCGGGGCCGCGCGGGGGGCTCTGTGCGTGGGGGCGGGGGCGCAGCCTCCCTCCCACCCGCTGATCCGGGTCCTGCAGCTCGTCCCGGGCCCGAGTCGGGGCGTGGGGGACCCGAGACCCCGCAGCTTGTTTCAGGCTGGGGAGTGGGCGTCACACTCCACCGCACTCCCACCCAAGCCCCCCCCCCAGCCGGTGGGGGGCAGCTCGAGCGGGGGGTGTCGGGAGGGGCGGGCCGTGGAGAGGGAGCATCCACACTGAGTCACTGCCTGGCCGCCCCTCCCCCCCGGGGTCCTCACGACCAAAGCACCCCGTCTTGGGGAAAAGCGGGGTTCAGGGCCCCGGCCTCTGCGTGGGGTCGGCCCCCTCTGCCGACCCTCCAGGTGCGGGCTGCGGGGCAGGGCCACGGATTGCTATCACCTGCAGACGACCCCCCCCCCCGGCGCCCCCTCGCGGCTCCCCCACCCCGGCTGTAAAACCGAAGGGAAACGAGGTTCCGCCGCGCCCAGCACCCGCAGCGCCATCGGCTTCCTCCCGTCTCGGGGAAAGGCATGACTTTCGAAAATTTAGTCTCCTGAAAGCGGGGCTGCTCTCCTCGGCAGCTTTAACTCATTATGAGGGCCGGGGCGCGGCGGAGGACATTTGTCTCCAAGAGCCCAGCCTGCCCCAGCGCTGCGAGGGGGCCGCCGCAGGGGACCCTGGCAGCCCCCTCCCGCCGCTGGCCTCCCCTGCCCAGCGCCTCTGATCTGCCCCTCCACTTCCAGTCTGGCTTGGACCTCGAGGGCTGCCCCAGCAGCGTCCTCTTGCCAGGACCCACCCCTGCCCACGAACCCCGCCGCACTGCCCCTGACCCGGGCCCTGATGCCGCAGCTGCCCGCTGCAGCCTCAGTCTGGCCCTGACCCCTGCCCTCCCCGCTTGCCCACCTCCCCTGCCTAAAGGAGCCCCCCTGGCCTGATGCAGGCGTACCAGCGTGAACATAGCACCCGCCTGCCGCCGCCCCCCAGATTGCACAGAACTGAGGGAGGGCAGCCCCCCACCAGTCCCCGCGGCCTTGGCACAGACCCTTGGTTCTGGGCTGGGGGGTCCTTGCACCCCAGGCACCTCCCCTGGCCTCCCGGCAGCCACCCCCCCCCAGCCGGGAGGATGACGGTGGCTCCAGTGGCAGGCATGGGTGTCCCCGTCGCAGTGGAGCCGCTGTCCTGTCCCAGCAGAGTGGCCCACCCTCCCCGATGCCCCGCACCCCGCTCACCCCACCGCAGCGCCTGCCTGGCACGTGCCCCCATCCCACCCCACGGCCGACCGGGGACACGGTTCCCCAGCGGCGGGCGGGGCAGTTAAGCCTGGAGGGGCCAGAGTCGGGCAGCGGGTCCCAGGCTGGCCTGGGGTGTGCGTCCAGTTCCACCCGACCCTGCTGCGCTGGGGAGGGGGCCAGGAGGGGACTCCGTGTCTTTCGCCACTTGGACTCAGGAGGGAACCCGCCTCTGCCCTGGCCTGAGCCAAGCAGGATCCAGAGGCCTCCCTGACCCGAGCCGGGAGCGCAGCGTCCTGCGTCCGTCCCTGGGCCCACAGTTGGGAAGAGCCAGCATCTGCCTGAGCAGAGGGGGGGGACAGCGGGGGGCCCTGCCCTGGGGGCCGAGGAGGGGGGCCCCAGTGGGGGGCTGAGCCGGCATCGCCGACCACCGAGGGGGCACACTCGGGGGTGGGAGCTGCACAAGGCCTGACGCAGCGCGTGCTCTGTGCCCAGGCCAGATTGAGGAGGGGGCCACCCCACCCAGAGGCCGGCCATGGGGGGCCCCCGGGCGCTGCTGCTGCTCTGGTTCCTGGTGCTGGCGGCAGGCGGCACGGAGCACGTCTACCGGCCCGGGTGAGCCGGGGCGAGGGGCCCTGGGGTGGGGGCGGGGGACAACTTTGGAAAGCCCCTCCCTGGTATTCTGGGCTCCCTTGAGCTGGCGGGGGCGTTGGGTTCCCGGCCTGACCCTTGGCCCGCCCCCCCACCCTGTAGGCGCAGGGTGTGTGCCGTCGGGGCTCCGGGCGGCCCCGTGTTCGAGTCCTTCGCGCAGCGCGTGTACCAGCCCTTCCTGACCACGTGTGAGGGGCACCGAGCCTGCAGCACCTACCGGTGAGGGCCGCGCCCGCGCCAGGCCCCCAAGGCCGTCCCCGGGGGCCCCCCCATCTGCCGCACACCTGGGGAAACCCTGGGGCAAGATAGGAAATTGGGGCCTCGAGCAGGGCGGGGTGGCTGAGCAGCGCCCCCAGGGCCTGTTCTGTGGTGTCCGTCAGTCCAGATAGCAGCTGACCGCTCGGGCCCTGGCGCACCTGGGGGCACCTGGTGTGGCCTCCAGCACATCCGCTCTCCCCCCACCTGCTTTTGGAGGGGTTGCCCATCCTGCGGCCCTCCAGTGAGGGGTGCTGCCCCCCACCTGAGCGTCAGCTCTCACCTCCTCGGTGGGGCACCTACCCCCGTGAGAAGGTGGGGGCGGGCCAGGGTCCGGGGGCCTGAGGGGTCTGCTGAGCCGATGCCCAGCCGCAGCACGCTTCACCGCGTGAGAGCCGGGGGCCTGGGGTGAGGAGGGGTCTGGTCAAAGCCCCCCGCCCTGTCCCCCTGGCGGGAGGTGGGGGGCGGGGGCTTCGCTGGGGACTGAGCCGGGCAGACCACCTGCACAGCCGCCCTGGGGGGTCCACTCGGGAAGATGGCTCGGGGAGGGGGGCGCTGGGCAGGCTGGGCCAGCTGGAGGGCTGGACCCCCGCGAGCTGGCCTGGCCTGGCCCTCAGGACCGTCTACAGGACGGCCTACCGCCGCAGCCCCGGGCCGGCCCCCAGGCCCCGCTACGCCTGCTGCCCCGGCTGGAGGAGGACCGGCAGGCCCCCAGCGGCCTGTGCGGCAGGTGAGGGCACTGACCCCCGGGGACACTGAGACACTGCTTCTGGGACCCCAGGGCACTGCCCCCCAGAGCACACCACCCCTGGGGACCTCAGAACACTGCCCCCTAGGGACTCCGAAGACACTGCCTCTGGGACCCCAGGACACTGCTCCCCATGGACCCCAAGTCACTGATCCCTGGGGACCCCAAAGACACTGCTCCCTAGGGACCCTAAATGACTGTCTCCAGGGGCCCCAAAACACTGCCCCCCAGGACACACCACCCCTGGTGACCGTAGGACACTGTCCCTCAGGACCCGAGCCCCTGATATTAAATGGTGGTCCTGTGTGCAGCCCCCCAGAGGCCCCCCCCACTGTCCCCTCCTGAGTGGTCCCCACCGCCCACAGCCGTCTGCCAGCCACCGTGCCAGAACGGAGGAAGCTGTGTCCAGCCTGGCCGGTGCCGCTGCCCCGCTGGATGGCAGGGCAACACCTGCCAGACAGGTACACCCCGCCCTGGGTGGGATCCTCTGGGCACCCGCCCTCACATCCCATGTCTGCTGGCCCGAGGGGGCCCACTCCCGGGGAGGCTCCCCCACAGGCGCCAAGCCTGCCTGACTCCCCCTTCTCTGGGCCCCTCAGATGTGGACGAATGCAGCACGAGGGGAGGTAGCTGTCCCCAGCGCTGCGTCAACACAGTGGGCAGTTACTGGTGCCCGTCTGGGGAGGGGCACGGGCTGTCTGTGGACGGGACACTCTGCCTGCCCGAGAGAGGACCCCTTGGGGCGGCCCCCGACCCCACGCCAGGTAAATGCCCGCTCGCTGGTGCCACCTGGCTGCCGTGGCAGGCCACAGGGTGGCAGGGAGGGGGTCGTGAGGCAGATGGGGTACACGGGGTGGGTGGGGGACACCCGCGGGCAGGAGAGGCACGGGCACTGGGACAGGACCCCCCAGTGCCTGGGGCCTCTGGGGCGGAGGGCGCCGGGTTCTGGGGGGCACTGTGGGGAGGGCTGCCCTGAGGGCCTTGTCTCAGCCGGAAGTGGAGAAGGCGGGCCCGCGGGCCCCGGGCAGCGCCTGTGCTGGCGACGGGCCATTATTACTTTTGGTACGCGCTGTGACGCTTCAAACTCGTACCGTGAGTAATAATGCGCCGTCGGCAGCCCGACACCGAGACCGCGGCGCGTGGACCACCGGACCGGGGACGTGTGCCCGGGGTGCCTCAGGGACGGGCGGGGTGGGGGCTGCATCCCAGGCCGGGGGTGAGGGGGACTCGGGGCCTCCAGGCCAGCCCCGGGTGGGCAGCCGGGGCCCTGAGCCGGGGGTGGGGCCAGCTCCGGCCCCCCCTGACGGGCTCCTGCGTCCCCCCCAGGAGTGGACGCTGAGGTGGGGCAGGAAGTTCAGCAGCTGCGGTCAAGGGTGGAGGTGCTGGAGCAGGTGAGGCAGTCCGGGAGCTCCCAGGATGTTGGGGGAGGCGCGACCCCAGCTGAGTTCCCCGCTGCGCCCCGGGCCCGCTTCTGACTTGCGGGACAGCTGCCCGCAGCCTCTGGGCACCGCAGGCCGCGGCTGGAGGCTCGCTTGTAGCTGACAGCCCCAGGGGGCCTCGGCCGGGACCCCCAGGAGGGGTCCCCGGGTTTGGCTTGCCCCTGCCCCGCTGACCCCCCACCTGTGGCCTCGCCCCTGGGGCTCTGCTGGCACGCCAGCACCCTCTAGTGGGCACCGGCCCTGAGCCGGGCCTTGGGGTCCACGGAGCTCCCAGCCACTGCGGTTGCGGGCAGGTCCCGGGAGCAGAGGGCCGGCCCTGACCAGGCGCTCCCCCCGGCCTCTCCCCGCAGAAGCTGCAGCTGGTGCTGGCCCCGCTGCACAGCCTGGCCGCGCGGGCGCTGGAGAGCGGCCTGCCCGACCCCGGTAGTCTGCTGACCCACTCGCTGCAGCAGCTGGACCGCATCGACTCGCTGAGCGAGCAGATCTCCTTCCTGGAGGAGCAGCTGGGCTCCTGTGAGCGCCGCGGCCGGGGAGTGGGGGCGCTGGCGGGAGCGGGGCGGCCACGGGCCTGGGGGCGCTGGGGGCATGAGTGCACCCGTCCTCTGACCTCGGCTCCCCCTTCCGCCCGCAGGTTCCTGTAAGAAGGAGCTGTGACCTGCCAGCCCCCGGAGTCCACCTGCAGGCCACAGGCTGGACGGAGCCCGCCCCCCCAGCCACCCCTGCCGCTGGCTGCCAGCCCCCTCCTGGCCCTCCCCGACTTGGCCAGCCTCCCCCTGGCCTCAAGGGCCAAGCCCAGACAGAGTCCTGGCGGCCGCTGTGCCCCAGGGCTGAGGCGAGAGACGAGGGCGCCCCATCCAGGGCCTGGCACCCGGCCGCACCGACTGGACAGCCTGCCAGGAGGGGAACCCCATCTCTCAGCCTTGTCACAATAAAAACGAGACTCGACACTTGAGCTGCTGCATCCAGGGATGGCAGAGGGTGGCTGAGGCTCGCGGGGCCCCGTGCCGCGTGCTGGGGAGAGGGGAGTGGCCAGTGGGGCAGGGTGGGGGGTCCTGGGGTCCAACTCCCCTCTAAGAGAGCCTGGAGCCAGGAGTTTCTAGGGCCACAGAGGCAACTTGTTCCTGGGGCCAGGTTGCCCTACCCCCAAGCAGAGGTCAGAGGTCTCCCCCAAATCTCCAGCCTCCTTCCCTTCGGCTCGCCAGGCCCCCTGGACGCCCCCATCACCCTCCGAGGAGCTCAATGCAACGAGCGATGTCAAAACTATGACAGATGACGGGGGACCCCGCTCCTGGAAGGGAGCACCCCGAGGGCTGGGAGCCAGGCCCAGCAGCCCAGGGCCTTGGAGGGGAGGGGGCACGGGCAGCCCGGGAGACTCGGCGGAGGCCGCGGCGCCCTGCCCGCCCTCTGTGAATGACCACAGCTCACCCCATTGTCTCCAAGAGTCCTTTATAAAAAACAGGCCCGTGATGCGGCCCTGGCGCCCGCAGGGGCAGCAGGCCCTACTTCCCAGCTCTCCCATGGCCCCCTTTTCTCTCCAAGAGCCTGATGCAGGCCGGTGGGGACCCAGGAGCTGCCTCTGCGCCCCAATGGGCCCCCAGCCCGCTCGCCTCGGGGGAGCCCCAGGTGCACTCCTGCAGACCTACAGGGACGAGGGGCCGGCGGGTCCCTGCTCGGCGAGCCCGTGGGGGTCCTCTGACTCTCCCTTTGAGGGGGAGGTCCAAGGCCAGCAGTGGGGACTCCTGCACCGGGGCCCGAATGAAAGCCGGGGGAGCCAGGGAGCCGGACAACGCGCTCTTTGGCCGGCTGGGAGGGGGCCCGCCTGTCCAGGGCCGGCCAGGCCCCTCTGTCCTGGCCCCTGGGCCCCGGCTACTGGGCGGGCTGCGCGCTGGGCCCCTCGGCCGCCCCGTTCTCCTGGGGCACCTTGGACAGCTTGAAGAAGGTGCTGCGCATGGCTCGGCGGCACGCGTCCACGAGCTCAGGGACGTCTGCCGCGGTGAGGCCCCTGGTGGGGACAGCGTCCAGCACCTCCACCTTGATTGTTCCTGGGGGGCAGGCGCGGGCGTCAGCAGCCTCGTGTCCTGGCTTTGCACCCCTCGGCCCGGGGCCCGCCGCCCCCTTCTCCCCGGGATGCTCTGGGCCGTCACCCACAGTGCACCTGGCTTCTCGTAATTGCCACTATCACGTGCAATAAAACACACAACTCGAGGTTCTGACAACTGTGCACCCCTGTGACCGCCACCCCTGTACCCCATTCTCCCCAGGCTAACTCAGGCCTCCGGGGGCCAGAGGAGGGGACGGGGCTGGGCTCCTCTCCTCTGCCCTCCCCCTGCCCCCCTCCATCCCACCTGGGCCCCAGTGGCCTCCCTGAGCTGCCCCTGCCCCTGCCCCACCCAGGGGGCCAGGCTGGCCACACTGGCCCAGAAACCCACCCTGCGGCACCGGAGGACCTGCTCGAGGCCCCCTGCTGTGTGCACGGCCTGCGCAGGCACCCACCCCACCCTCCAGCAGCCTGTTTCCTCATCTGCAAAGTGGAACTGTGGAGTTGTCGCCGCGCGCCTCCCAGGTCTCCTGGCTCGAGTTAAGGGAAGCGATGCCCGCCCAGCGGTCAGCGGCAGGGCTCTGGGCACCAGCACGGCTCCCAGTGGCTGGAGTACTGGCCAGGGCCCAAGCTGCCCGCAGGGGGAGGTACCTGAGGTGAAGAGCTTCGTGTCCGAGTTGTAGAAGGAGGAGAAGGAGGAGTACACCACGGGGATGATGGGGACCTGTGCAGAGAGGCCATGGCAGACCCGACGGGCACGGCCGGCCCCCAGCCCGGCCCTTCCTCGCCCGGACCCCCTGCCCGGGGCACGCTTTGTCCTCCTGGGTGGCCCAGATGGCCAGCTCACCCTGCACTTAAGCTCCCCTCCTCCAGGAAGCCTCTCCACACCTTCCCAGGGCAGGGACCCCTCCCCCAGCCCCCCAGGACACACCTGATTCATGGTCCCAAAGGAGCCCTGCGCAGCGTGGCTGAAGCAGGCCATCCAGGTGTCCCCTGCCGCCCACCCCTCCCCCTCCAGGTACCCCTGCCCCCCCTGCTCCCCTCCAGGTGCCCCTCCCCCCCTCCCGCCCCCTCCAAGTGCCCTCTGCCCACTCTACCCCCTTCCAGGTACCCCTGCCCCCCCTACCCCCTTCCAGGTACCCCCTGCCTGCTCCTCCTTCCCCCCCCCAGGTGCCCCTGCCCGCCCACCTCTCCCCCTCCAGGTGCCCCTGCCTGCTCCTCCTTCCCCCTCCAGGTGCTCCTGCCCCCCCTCCCTCCCCCAGGAGGCCAAAGGCAGCTCCGCCGGGGGAGGGGTGAGTCCCTGGGAGACACCACAGTCTAAACTCCAAGGGTGACTCCAGGGGAGGGGGGAGGGGATGTTAATTATTAGCCCGGGACAGTCCGGACACCTGGGCAGCAGCGGCCTGGGAGGGGGGGGAAGAGGAGTGGCAGGAAATGGCGGCCTGCACCCCTCCCCCACAGTAGCCACTCCCCTCTCTCGGGACCAGGCCAGCCCCCTCCCCACCACCAGGAGCAGGGGGAAGTGACGTCAGCCCCAGGCAGGGCAGGTGTGTGCTCCCCGCTCCCCCAAACCCATCACGGCCCAGAGGGAGCTCTGCAGGGGCAGCGGGCAGGAGAGCCTGAAGAGAACCCGCCCCGGGCCGAGCCTCCAGCCCCCGCCTCCAGCCCGGGGCTCCCCCACCCCCTGCCCGGGGCTCCCCCACCCCCTGCCCGGGGCTGCCACCGGCCGCGCCGTCTCCCGCGGGCTCGCCCGCCGCGCACAAGGCCAGGCACCAGGGGCGCCAGAGGCCGCCCGCCGCCGGGGCGGACGGAGAAACGGCGGGGACCGCGGGTGGGGGGGGGCCCGTCCCAGCCGGGCTGGATGGACGCCCCTTTCCCGGCCCAGCCCGGAACCAGCGGGGGGGTGGGGGGGGAGAGTGGGGGGTGGGGCAGGGCCCTTTCACCCCCCCGGAGACGCGCCGCGCGGCCAGACGCACCTGTCCGCCCCCGCACCCGCCCCACCCCAGGACGCCCCGCTCGGGCTCTACCCGAGCCCCCCTCGAGCCCCGGCCCTGCCGTCCCCACCCACCCCCGCGAGCTGGAAGGCGCCTCCTGCACGGCGCTTGCCCGCTGGGAGCGTGACCCCCCCCCCCAGCGGGGCTGGACCCGCCCCCGGGGGCGTGGCCGCGCACCTGGGCCTGCACGGCGCTTGCCCGCTGGGAGCGTGCCCCCCCCCCCAGCGGGGCTGGACCCGCCCCCGGGGGCGTGGCCGCGCACCTGGGCCTGCACGGCGCTTGCCCGCTGGGAGCGTGCCCCCCCCCCAGCGGGGCTGGACCCGCCCCCGGGGGCGTGGCCGCGCACCTGGGCCCGCACGGCGCTTGCCCGCTGGGAGCGTGCCCCCCCTCCCCCCCAGCGGGGCTGGACCCGCCCCCGGGGGCGTGGCCGCGCACCTGGGCCTGCACGGCGCTTGCCCGCTGGGAGCGTGCCCCCCCCCCCAGCGGGGCTGGACCCGCCCCCGGGGGCGTGGCCGCGCACCTGGGCCTGCACCGCCAGGTGGAAGGCCCCCTTCTTGAAGGGCAGCAGGTCCCCGTTGCTGTTCCGCGTGCCCTCGGGGTAGATCCACACTTTGAGCTGCAGGAGAGAGGGGGCGCTGCGTGGGGGGGCCGCCCGGCTGCACCCCCGGCCCTGGAACCCCGCCTCCCGGGCGAGACCCCGCCCCTGCTGGGGCCGCGCGGGGCACTCACGTCCTCCCGCGCCAGGCGCTCGCCCAGGCCGGCCATGACGCTGACGGCGCTGCGGGAGCGCTGCCGGTCGATGAAGAGCACGCCCCCGAGGTACATGACCAAGCCCACCGGGCCCAGGAGCAGCAGCTCGCGCTTGGCGATCTGCACGCAGCGCGGCGGCAGGATCTCCATGAGGCCTGCGCGGGCGGGAGCGCGCGGCTCAGGGAGGGGGCACCCCCCGCGCCCCGAGGAGGGGGCCCCCGCCGCGCCCGGCCGCCCGCGGGCCTGCGCCGTGGCCCCTCTGCACGCGGGCCCCCTTCCCCCCGAGGCACGGTGCTGAGCGGCGTGCGGGGGCCGGGGCACGCGCGGCCTGGGCCTCCTGCGCAGCCACCCCTCTCCCCACGTCCTCTGTGCTGTCCCCCGCCAGCCCGCCAGCCCACCCGCCCACGGCCCCTACCCATCATATCCAGGATGCTCTGGTGGTTGGAGATGATGACGCACGGCTGGGGGTCCTCCAGCTTCTGGCGGCCTTTGACCTCAAAGCGAAGCCCGTAGGCATACTTGAAGGACCGCACAAACCAGCTGATGATCCTGGGGGCAGGGGGCAACCGTGAGGGCAGGCCCCGCGGCAGGGCAACACAGAGAACAACAGGGCGGGGGTCGCGCACGGCACAGACACAGCCTTAAAGACCCCCTGGGCACGGCTGTCACAGACCCAGAGGGAGCCCCAGGATCCCGGCTCCCCATGGCATGGGCGACCTCGGGGCCCTCCTCCAGGGCCCCCAGCTGGAGGTGAAAGTCAAAAGACAAGGGAGGGGGAAGCTGATGTGGCTCAACGGATAGAGCGTCCGCCTACCACATGGCAGGTCCAGGGTGCAAACCCAGGGCCTCCTGACCCGTGTGCAGCTGGCCCATGCGCAGTGCTGATGCGCACAAGGAGTGCCCTGCCACGCAGGGGTGTCCCCTGCATAGGGGAGTCCCATGCACAAGGAGTGCGCCCCGCAAGGAGAGCCGCCCCGCACAAAAAAAGCGCATCCTCCCCAGGAGTGGTGCCGCACACCTGGAGAGCTGATGCAGCAAGATGATGCAACAGAAAGAAAGTTTCCCAGTGCAGCCTAGAAAACAAGTGGACACAGAAGAACACACAGCGAATGGACACAGAGAGCAGACAATGGGGAAGGAGAGGAGGGGAGAGAAGTAAATAAAATAAATTTTTTTAAAAAGAGAAGGAAGGGAAACGGACTTGGCCCGGTGGTTAGGGCGTCCATCTACCACATGGGAGGTCCGCGGTTCAAACCCCGGGCCTCCTTGACCCGTGTGGAGCTGGCCCATGCGCAGTGCTGATGCACGCAAGGAGTGCCCTGCCACGCAGGGGTGTCCCCCGCGTAGGGGAGCCCCACGCGCAAGGAGTGCACCCCATAAGGAGAGCCGCCTAGCGCAAAGGAAAGTGCAGCCTGCCCAGGAATGGTGCCGCCCACACTTCCCGTGCCGCTGACGACAACAGAAGCGGACAAAGAAACAAGACGCAGCAAATAGACACAGAGAACAGACAACCGGGGGTGGGGATTAAATAAATAAATAAATCTTTAAAAATAAAAGGGAGGGAAGTCGATGTGGCTCAAGCAATTGAGCTCCCACCTACCACACAGGAGGTCCTGGGTTCAGTTCCCGGTGCCTCCTGGAGAAGATGATCAAGACAGTGAGCTGGTGTGACAGGCAGGTGCTGCGAGCTGACACAAGATGATGCAACAAGGAGACATAAAGAGGAAAGACAATGAGAGACACAACAAAGCAGGAAGCAGAGATGGCTCAAGCAATTAAGCACCTCTCCCCCACAGGGGAGGTCCCAGGTTCAGTTCCTGGTGCCTCATAAAGAGAAGATGAGCAGACACAGAGAGCAAACAGCTAATGGACAGAGAGAGCAGACAGTGAGCAGACAGCGAGTGCAAAACAACGAATGGGGGGAATAAATAAATTAATCTTGGGGAAAAAAAAGAAAAGGGGAACGAATGTGGCTCAAGCAGTTGGGCACCTGCCTCCTACATGAGAGGCCCTGGGTTCAGGTCCCAGTGCCTTCTAAAGAAAAAGCAGGCAGACAACTAGCAGACAGCAGGTAAAAGAGCAATGAGCAGACAGTGAGCAAAAACAATGAGCAGACGGCAAGCAGGAACAACAAACAGACAAAAAGCACAAAACAACGAGCAAAAAGATGAGGGAGCCATTGAGGCAGGGAGGGAAGGGAAGAGCTGTGTGTTGAAAGTGGCTAGAACGGGAAACGATGTGTTGTGTGTTAGCACAAAATTTTAAAAATGTATAAACCATCGAACCAGACAGCACAAAGGGTGAACCCAGTGTAAACTGTGGACTTCACTTGATAATTAAACGTAACAATATCGGCTCATCGGTAGTTACAAATTACCACACCAATGGAAAACGTTACCGAGAGAAATCGCCGCGTGTGTCTACACCTTCTGAGTGGTATCTGCAGACCTACGGCTGCTCTAAAGAGCAGGCATTAAACAATCATCACAGGAGAGGGGGTGCCCCCGAAAGGCCGGGGTCCTGGCAGATGGACGTGCATCTACTTCCAAGGCTGCTCTCCCAGGGCCTGCCCCCTCGGCCCCCCTCCTGCCTCAGCTCCCGGGGGCCCGTCCAGCGGCCAAGTCTGGGGGCGCAGCACTTTAGGTGGGCAGTGCCCAGGGCCGAGCTGGGCCAGACCCGAGAGCTGGTCCCTGCAGGGGCCTCATCGCCCAGGGGCACAGGCCCCCCCCCACTCCACACAGGGGGTGGGGAGCCCCTCAGGGGAGTGCCAGGAGAGCCACAGCCACAGGCGGGGACCCCTGCAAGGAGCAGGGGGATGCTTCCAGAAGGGCGGGGCGAGCCCGGCACGGGAGGCCGGTCCCCAGCCAGGCATCCCCTGAGCTGCACAACGACCTCTCACGCCCCCCTGGCAGTGGACAGCGGGCCCGGACAGGTGCAGGCACTGCCCTGCGGTCCCAGCCCAAGACCAGGGAGCGGGGCCAGGCCGGGGCCCTGTCTGGGAGCGCCCCCCTTCCAGCCCTGCTCGGGCGGGGGCACACGCCCCCGGGAAAGCCGCCCGGAGACCTGCGGGCACCAAACCAGCCCCTCAGGGGCCCATGCGGGCACAGGGGCACGTCCAGGCACACCTTCGGGCATCTGGGCCCGGCGTGAGGCACCCAGGCAGCCACGCACCCTGGGCGCAGAGGACCCGGGGGGGTGGGCAGAGAGGAGGGCTGGCCCCCTGCTGTGCCTCTGGACAGGGCGGATGAGGGCTGGACTCTGGGACCGCGGAGTACGAAGGCGTGTGCTCCCCGCACGCAGGTGGGGGCAGAGGGGCTGGGGGCGTGTGGCCCACCGACCGGGAGTCCCCGGTCCCGCCCTGTTCCCTTTCTCCTGCAAATGCACGCACCCCATCCCGAGCCATCTGGTGCCTTCGACAGCCGGAGACTCGGGGGGCGCGGCCAGCCCAGGGGCCGAGCGCCACAAGCAGCGCAGGATCAAGGCCACGTCCTCGGCTCCAGCCATTCCCTCGACCGGCAGTGGACGCCGAGGGAGCCGAGGGCCTCGACCGAGGTCACACAGCTGGCAGGAAGGGAGCTGGGACTCAAACACGGGGCTGCCCGACCTCAAAACCTGAACGTGGAGGGTGCTGTGTCTAAATCCCGTCCAGGGGGCGGCACCAGGGCCCCCTGAGGCTCGTCCCCTGCAGAGGTGCCACCTGCAGAGCCACCGCTGTCAGGGCCAATCGCTTCCCCAGTGGACAAACGGACAGACCGCCACGGCTGCCCTCCCACCGCCACCAACACCAACAACGCGCTTCAGGCGCTGCCTGCAGGCCGCGCGCACGCGGGCCCCCCACTCCTCGTTCCCAAGGACTTCTGGGAAGGTGCCGGGACGGCATCCACCGGTTTTCAAAGGGTGCCTCGGAGAGGAAGGGAGCAAGTGTGCAGAGGCGCGCACCCTCCCACGGCTGATCCGCCACCCCCGGCGCCTCGCCAGACACGCGTGCCAAGCAGCACCAAGGTCGCCGGGCTCTGCTCGATGACAGCCCCCACTGCACAGGTGCCACGTCACGCCACGGGCAGGCCGGGGCGGCCGAGCCCAGGCTCTTGACCTGGCTTCCAAGCACGGGGCAGCGCCAGGCGGGGGGCCTGGGGGTGAGGGTCCCCCCGGCAAGGAGGGGTGGCAGGGTTCCGGAAGCTCCTCCTGGGGCCTCGCTCCCTCCCCCGGGGCCCTGACGCCTCCCGCAGGGAGCTCCCAAGGGGCCAGAGCAGGTCCGCTCCCCTGCCACCCCACCTGCCCGGCCGAGGCCTCGTCCTGGGCTCTGTGACCTGAGCCTGGCCCCCCTCCCATCACAGGCCCGGGACATGCTCCCCCAGCCCTGCACTACGGGGCCTGGGCCCCAGCGCCACCAGGCAGCGCAAGGCGCAGCAGGGTCGGTGCAGGACGGCCTGGAGCCCAGATGTCCCAGGCAGGGGCGCCCTGGAGGCCTGGCTGACCGCGGCCAGCGTTCCATGGGGCGGGGGAGGCGCTACATGGGGCAGGCGAGAGAGGGGCAGGGGGAGAGGGCTACACCTGCAGGGGTGAGTCTGTCCCCCGCCGTCCCGCCCCAGGCCTGGGCAGCGAGGCCTCCCTAAGCTCCTGCGTCCCCCCCCAGGCCTCGGTGGGGCCGGGCTGGGGCCAGCCTGGAAGCCCTGGCACAGGCTGGACCGCTCGGGGTCCCCGCCCTGCCCAGTCACCTCACCGCTGAGTCAGAAACCACGTCCGTCCAAGCGTGGGCACGCGCTACGCTAAAAGCAGCACCTCGCCCCGCTGCCCCCTCGCAGCCACATGTTGCTATGACGACGAGGCCCCGGCCTGCGCGGGGATGCGTGGAGGCACGGGGTTCGCCCCGCAAGGTGCCTTTCCTGGTGGCTGGAAAGTGGCCATGACGCGGCCATGCTGGACGGCGGGGGTGGGGGTTGGAGCCACAGGTCGGGGGAGCCTGGAGTGCGTGGCCCCGCTCATGGGCTCTGGATGCCTCTGATGCACGAGAAAAGAAACTTCCCGTTTACATCACCGCACCAAGAGTTTCTAGAACTTGGAGCTGGACCCCGAGTTCAGGACACCTGCAGCTCCTCTGGGCTTCTCTTCCGACCAGGAATAACCACCTGCCTCCCAGGAAGAGGACACACAGCCCATTATCAGAAGCTGCACCGCACGCAGGAAGGGCTCTCCGTGCCCCCACGCCAGTCCACGCAGCACTGCCTTCAGCCCTTCTGTTCCTATCACTGTTCCTTGCACTGCCAGCGCTCCATCCAATCGGGAAGGGCCCCCCTGGGAACCTGCCAAGAGCCCTGTGGAGAGCAGCCAGACTCTGAGGCGGCCACTGCTAATGGGAGGTCAAGAGAGCACGGGGGGAGGCGGACTTGGCCCAGTGGTTAGGGCGTCCGTCTACCACATGGGAGGTCCGCGGTTCAAACCCCGGGCCTCCTTGACCCGTGTGGAGCTGGCCCATGCGCAGTGATGATGCGCACAAGGAGTGCCGTGCCATGCTGGGGTGTCCCCACACAGGGGAGTCCCATGCCTAAGGAGTGCACCCTGTAAGGAGAGCCGCCCAGCACGAAGGAAAGTGCAGCCTGCCCAGGAATGGCGCCGCACACATGGAGAGCTGACACAGCAAGATGACGCAACAAAAAGAAACACAGATTCCCGTGCCACTGATAAGGATAGAAGCGGTCACAGAAGAACACACAGCAAATGGACACAGAGAGCAGACCACTGGCAGGGGGGAAGGGAGAGAAATAAAAAATAAATATTAAAAAAAAAAAGAGCGAGCAGGGGGCAGCATGGGGCTGCAACCCCCTCCCAAGGCTCCGGACTGGCCCAAGCTCTGACCCTTCCATAAAACCTAGTTCCAGCTCCGCTGTGACCTAGCGCTGGCCAAACAAGGATAGTGGAAGCATGTACTTCAGAGTCACTCTTGGGTTCCAGAGCCCAGACCTATGGTCAGTCACAGCCCCACACACATGCACACAAGTTCTGGAACAAACTGCTTTTCTGAACCTCAGTATCTTCTTCTGTAAAACGGAGTACATAATAATCTCTAGTCCCAGGGCTGCACGGAGTCTGGCACGCAGTAGGTGCTCAGGAAACAGAAGTAGAGACGATGGCATAGAGGAGGTTAGGCAGGTCCTCCCGGGGAGGCGGGACTGGGGGAGGAGAGGTTCTGGGCACACAAGTGCCCAGGAACCCTCAGACAGGCCCAGGAGGGGCCTGAAACAAGGGGCGCATGAACCTGCCAGCTCGGCCGCCCCCCACGCAGCCCCTCATCATCTCCCTCTTTCTGAGCCCTCCCTACAGCCTCACACCTGGCCCCACCCCCTTACTTTGCCCCTCCACCCTTACCCACCAAGAGCTGGGGGCCAAGAAAGGGGCCCCCTCCCCAGGCCCGCCCAGCCCCGCCCCTGTGCCGCCCTGGGGAGGGGGAGGCCAGAGCCAGGGTGAGGCAGGGGGCTGAGCCCACCCTGGGCCGAGGAAGGCAGAGGGCAGAGGCCTGGCACGGGGGCCGTCACCGTGTCGAAAGGGGCAGCGCCGGGTCTGACCCCGGGGAGGGCGCGCTGGGCGCCTGGGAGAGACGCGGGAGCCGCTGGCAGAGGCCCTGCCGCCAGGTCGCCAGGTCGTGGAAGCCGGGGGAGGGGACCCCTGGGCTCCTCGGTTGCCTAAGCTGGGGACAGCCGGGTCACTGGTGACAACCCGCTGTGGACCTCGTCCCTGCACGGCCCTGGCTCCGCGCCCTACCCCACGACTCCCCGTGGCCTCAGAACCAGCCGGCACGCCCGCGGGGCAGGGAGAGGTGGAGCAACACCCCTGGGGGTCAAGTGGGAGGAAGGGCAGCCCCTGACCCAGCGGCGCTCCACCTCCAACACCCGCCTCCCCAGGCCCAGCCCCCACCCTCTTCCTTCCCTTTGCTTAGAAGTTGTGCCCCGAAAGCCAACCCCGCCCGCCTGGTGGGGGGGAGGGCCCCACATTCCCAGACCGGAGGAAAGGGGAAGAGGAAGCTTCTGGGGCGGGGGTCTGGGCGCAGGTGCACCGATCACCTGGGTGACTGGTGGGCGGGGGAGGGGGCGGCACCCAGGCCCGGCAGGAAACACGGAGGACGCCCACCACGCCCACCGCCCTGGCGCCCCCCACCAGGATCCCCACGCGCGCGGGAAGCCAAGCCGGGCGCGAGCCTTCTCCCTGCTGGGCCCAGCACCCCTTCCCCCGGGAAGCCGCCCCCCCCCCCGCCCGCACCCACGTGGCCACGCCCCTCGGCGCGCCGCGGGCCCAGGCGCGGGGACATTGTGACGCCGCCGGCGGGGGTCCCAGCCGGCCCGGCTCCCCGCCGCCCCCCACCCCGGGCCCCCCGGGCGGCGGCGGGCAGGGGCGGGCAGGGGCGCGGGCCCGGGAAGCGGAAGCTGCTTGCCTCATGTTCTCCACGGTGCGGCCGCCGTGGCGCAGCAGGCAGACGGCCGAGGCGAGCACCGACACGCCGAGGCAGAGCGCGCAGTAGAGGCCGAGCCTGGCGTGGAAGCGCGCGGCCCGGCTCAGCGGCGCCGCCAGCAGCAGCAGCAGCAGCGCCGCGCTCAGCCACGGCCACAGCTCCATGGCCGGCGGACGGCGCCCGGGCCGGCCCCCAGCCCCGACGGCGCGCGGCGGCTCCGGCCCGGCTGCGCCCCGCCCCGCCCGCGCCCCTTATTGCGAGGGCGCGGGGCGGGGCGCCCGGGCGGGGAGGGGCGCGCGGCCCGCGGCGGGGTGCGGCCAGCCCCGGCCCCGCCCGCCGCCCCCGGGTCCGCGCCACCCCTGGGAGCCGCCCCGCCCCGGCCCCTCCCCGGGGCGCCCGCGCTCGGGCACCACCCGCCGCTCCCCACCCGGAGCCCTGGCGCCGCCGCCCGCCACCCTGAGTTGCCCCCAGGGGGTGGGGGCTAGGCGTGGCCGGGCGGGGACTGCCGGCGGGGGGACGCTGGCTGGCCTCTACCCCCTCTCCCGTGTCCCCTACCCACTAGCCGCTTCCTCCCACCCGGGTCCCCCACCTCCCGCCGAGCCCCCCAGCTGCGCCGCCCCCGGGCCCCCAGGGCCCCCTGAGTCCGGAACCACAATTTCCCAAGGGCGCAAAGGCAGCCGAAGGACGCGCTGCCCTTGCCGGCCTGGTGGCCACACAGAGGGGCCCTTTAGCCTCGCCCAGTGGCCGGGGGCCCTCGGGGGCCCTGGGGGTTACCCCACCCTGTGGGCCTGTGCCCGGGACACCTGGGCGGGGCCTGGGGGCCACAGGTCACCCCCTGGGTGCCAGGAGCCCGCCCGCTTCCTTGAGAAAGCGTGTCATGGAGAACTGGCCGCCGCTGGTGCCCAGCTTGCCACAGATATCAGGCGATGTGGTCACGTCACCTCTGTGGCCCGGCCAACCTGGCACTGGCCTGGGCAAGGGCAACTCGGCCTGGGAGAAGGGGGCCCCGCCCAGTGGGGGAGCAGCGGTGACCGCCCAGAGGGCCATGCCCGTTTTAAAACACAGCTTGTTATCGGGACCAGTCGGACAGCACGCGGTCAGAGGGCGGCTGGCTGCGGTTTACCAAGCGCCCCCGTGGGCCGGTGCTCCGGGACGTGGAGAATGTTTTGTGTGCCCCCCCTTCATAGCCAACCTGTTATGTAAACATTTCACTGCCCTTTCTCCCTGGGCTAGGACTTTACAGGTGAGCGTCGAAGTCTCACTTCAGGTGAGTGGGGCCCTCGGCTCTGCAGGAGGTGGGTTTACCTTCTCATGAGAGCAGAGCAGCGACGACTTGCGTTAGACCCCGTGGAATTTTGCGGTGACCCCACGGAAGCATCTAGAGGACAGCTTGTTGTGAATCAGCCTGACCATCACTTGTGTCAACTTAAAACAGCCAACTTGGCCTGTCTCCCGGGGGGCCTGGCCCTCCCTGCCCGGGACACGGGGGGCGGGGGGGTGGAGTGGGGGGGGCTGGCTGCAGGTCCTACTTCTTGGGCAGATGCGGGGACAAAAGGCTGGATGTGGGCCATGGCAGTGGGGTGGTGGGTGGTGGGGCATGCAGGCTGTGGTCACGGTGGGGGGGCCTGCTGCTTGGAGGGGGGGTAGCAATCCCGGCAGCTGCCTCTCCCCCAGGTTCTCTGCGGCGGCGGCCCCAAGAGGGTCTTCACACACGATGGAATCCCACCCCAGGCCCCAGCTGCTGCCGTCGGGCCCCCTCCTCCCAGCCCGCCTGCCCCTTTCTGGAGCAGCCCCCCCCCCCACCTCTTTCCGCCTTCTGTTTCTCTTACTTCCTAGGAGTTGGTTACAAATTTGGGGGTTTGTCTCCCCCCCACCCCTCCTTCAGAGTGGACGTTGTGCTGGGACTTCCGATTCACGCTGGAAGGACAACGGCTAGCACATAGTAGGTGCTCAATAGTTGCTCCTCTGAAGGGAATGAGCCCGTTTTACAGAAGGAAAACTGAGGGTCCCAAGGGTCCAAGTCGCCCAGCCAGTGAGTAGCAGAGAGGGAGCTGCCTCCCTCCACTGCCCCCCCCCCTCTGATCACCCCCGGGCATCCCCAGGAGGCCGTTACCCAACTTCACCTCCTCCCCGAGTTCTGTTTTCCAGGGGAAGTGTCGAAAGAGAACCTCCGCTTTTCTGCCAGCGGGAATGGAGCTAGGAGGCCTGAGGGGCTGCGGAGGCCGTGTGACTCCTAAGGAGGGGCGTCGGGCTCCGGGGATCTAGCGTGAAAACAAATATTCATTATTTTAATAAAATGTTTTTTGGAAAACTAACAAGGCCCTTTTTGTTTCCGGAGAATCTTCTGGGCTGGTGGGGATGCTGAAGAGGGCCTGGCACGAGTCTTCTTCCCGGGGTGCAGGGTGAAGGAGGCCCTGCCCGCTCCTTGGGGGGGGGGGGCGTGCCTGCCCCTCCCCCACCCCAGTCCCTCCCGGGGAGGGCCCTGGGGCGGGGGCTGAGTTGGTGGCCAGGCAGCTGGGGCGTCCCAGGCCCAAGCTCTGGGGGCAGCGGCAGGAGAGTCTGGGGGTCGAGAGCCCCGTGGGCGTCCGCTGGCACCAGCCAGACAGCACATGATTGCCAGCTGCCCCGTGCCAGAGCAGGCGGCGCGGCCGGGGCGGGGTGCGGGGGGGAGCCGGCTGCCAGAAGGGGCGCGCGGGGCGGGCCCTGGGGGCCATGGGCCTCTGGCCTGGCCAGGTCGGGAGAACGTCCAGAGCGAGTGCCGGGCCCGTTCCAGGAGAAAGAGAGCCGCGCTGTGCTCCCCTCGGCGCCGCTGCCCGCGCGGGAAGCAGCGTGGGAGGCCTGTGATCTGGCCCCGGACCCCCCCAGATTGCCCCACGTGCCTGAGCCTCGGTTGGCGCTTCTGGGAAGTGGGGTGCTCGGGCGCTGGCCCTCGGGAGCTGAGTGTCCCCGCTTCCTTCAAACCTGCCTGGGAGGGAGGAAGGTGGGGGCAAATGTCTCCAACAACCCAGCAAGGTGGGGCGGGACTGTGACCAGCGCTTCGCTACCTGCGACCCGTGCTTAATACCTGCGACCCGTGCTTCCATACCTGACCAGTGCTTCCCTACCTGCGACCCGTGCTTAATACCTGCGCCCCGTGCTTAATACCTGCGACCCGTGTGTAATACCTGCGACCCGTGCTTAATACTGCGACCCGGGCTTCAACAGTGGCGAGGGCACCTCCTCCATGGGGATGAGGGCCCCAGCGTCCAGCCCCAGAGGCCACCGTTCTGACGCAGGCTGGCCGCGCCCCTTGGCCCCCGCAGGCCACTGAGACGGGCCGCCCTCGGCTGCCCTCACCCCTGGCCCAGCTGGCAGCCCCTGCGGTCAGCTGCACGCCGCCTGCTGCCCAGTGGCCCGAGGCCAAGACACAGCCGCCTCCGCTGCCGCTGCCGCCTCCGCTGCGGCTGCCGCCCGGGCTCAGGGCTCACCTGGGGGGGGGGGGCGGGGGGCCCCTCGCGGGGAGGCCTGCCTGCCTGGCCCCAGCTCTAGGCTCAGCTCCTCAGAGGTCAGCAGGCCTGTCTCTCCAGCCTCCCTCGCCCCAGAGTCCAGGCAGGTTTGGAGGAGCGAACTCGAGGTCTCGTCTTAGCTGGAGACCCCGAAGCTGCAGCCCCTGAACCACCTGGAGTCTGTGCTAGGAGCAGGGAGATGGGGCGGGGGGAGGGAGAGGGCAGGAGGGAGGGGAGGAGGGAGGGAGGGGGACAGGGAAGGAGGGAGGGAGGGAGGGGGCAGAAGAGAGGAAGGGGGGGAGATGGGCAGGGTCTGCTCTGGCTAGAGAGGTGCCTCCCTCCTTCCCCTCCCCCTGCCCCTCCCTCCCCCTCCCCCTCCCCTGCCCTTCCCCCTCCCCCTCCCTCCTCCCCTCCCCCTCCCCCGTCCCGCTTCCACCTCCCTGGGGAGTTGACCCCCCCACACCCCCGCCTGGGCCCAGGGCTGGGCATCCGCTCTGACCCCACACCCCCACGCTGGGGTCATCAGGGCCTTCGACCTGGGACCCTCAGATTTCCCGGCTGGGGGAGGATTTTCTGCCTTTTGGCAGGGGGCTCGTCTGCAAGACGAGTGTCTGGGCCCGCGAGGGGAGCTGGGCTGTGCAGCCACAGGCTTGGACCCGGGTGCCGCCCCGGGATGGGGGAGCGGCAGCGCCTGCCGCAGGTGGCAGGGCCAGAGAGACGCAGCGGTTGCTGGTTTCCTGTGGGACGGCGGGGGGCGCTCCGCCGGGCATTAGCTCCCCGGGCAGCCGGCCTCCCCCACTCCCAGAGCCATGGCCCGGAGCAGCCCGCACGGGCGTCCAGGCCGCGGGGGCCCCTGTGCCCCTGCGCTCCCCTCGCCCGGCTCCTGTGTGCCTTGGCTGCTGTCCCACACTCCCACACAGCCCTGCTCCACCCCCGCGCCTGGGAGGGGCTGGCCCATTTGTGGAACGAATGAATGATGGAAAGAATGCCTGAACGGCTCCCCCAGTCCAAGAAGAGATGGCGCGTGTCGCTCCCGGCCACGAGAAGCGGACGGAGGGGCCCTCGGCTGGAGGAGGATGCTGGCCGGAAGGGAAGCCCAGGGCGGGCGGGGGCTCCTGATGTCCAGACCCGACCCAGCAGCCCTGGAAACCGGCAGAGCCCTGGCCTCTGCCCCCAAGGCGCAAACACCCACTCAGCAGCGACTGAGCAGGTGAGCTTGGGGCAAGAGGCGGCCCAGGGGGGACAGCAAAGAAGAGGGCCCGCCTCCGCCGACGCCCAGGTACATCCCAGGTGGATTCCTGCCGCAGGGGTCATCAAGGAGAGCCCAGCAGGAGCACAGAGGCCGTGGCCGGACGGGGCTTGGCAGGCCCTCCAGACGCAGAGGCCGGTGGTGGAACCAGCAGTGCGCACGCAGGTCCTGGATGAATCAGGGAACGGGAAGCTGCCCGGGACTGCTGGGCACAGTGGTGTGGTTGTGCACTGCACAAGTCCAGGGGACTCCAAGGACACAAACTACAACCACAGCCGCTCCTTCTCGAGTGCAGGTGACCCTGTTCTCTGACCTCTGACCCTTGCCACGCCTTCACGATCCAAAGGCCTCCACCCATGAATCCTGGGGTTCACCCGGAAGTGAGCAGGCCAGGCGCTCCTTCCACTGGGTGAGAGGTCAGAGCCAAGGTCAGCTGAGCGCACACACCCCACCCTGCCCCTCCCCGGCCCACCTGGATGTCTGTGTCCCTGCCAACACACCTGAGTCACCGCTTAGGGCAGGTGTGGTCTCGCAGTGACCCATCCAGATGCCAGAGCCACCAAGCTCATAAACCTGGAGCAGGACACACCCCACCCCGGCTCCTGCGGCGGGCCCTTCCCCAGGCGGCGTCACCAGATTTCAGGATAAAAATACAGCGCGCCCTGAAAATAGCGACCACAAAAAATTTACGAGTATAGTCAATCAAGAATTAAAGGACTTGTGTGTAAAAAACTACCGGTCATTACTGAATGAAATTAAAGATGACCTAGGCGGTGGACTTGGCCCAGTGGTTAGGGCGTCCGGCTACCACATGGGAGGTCCACGGTTCAAACCCCGGGCCTCCTTGACCCGTGTGGAGCTGACCCATGCGCAGTGCTGATGCGCGCAAGGAGTGCCCTGCCACGCAGGGGTGTCCCCCACGTAGGGGAGCCCCACATGCAAGGAGTGCACCCCGTAAGGAGAGCCGCCCAGCGCAAAAGAAGTGCAGCCTGCCCAGGAATGGTGCTGCACACACATGGAGAGCTGACACAGCAAGATGACGCAACAAAAAGAGACACAGATTCCCGTGCCGCTGACAACAACAGAAGCGGACAAAGAAGACTCAGTGAGTAGACACAGAGAACAGACAACCAAGGTCGGGGGGAAGGGGAGAGAAATAAATAAAATAAAATAAATCTTTTAAGCGGACTTGGCCCAGTGGTTAGGGCGTCCGCCTACCACATGGGAGGTCTGTGAATCAAACCCCAGGCCTCCTTGACCCGAGTGGAGCTGGCCCATGTGCAGTGCTGATGTGTACAGGGAGTGCCGTGCCACGCAGGAGTGTCCCCCGCATAGGGGAGCCCCACATGCAAGGAGTGCGCCCCATAAGGAGAGCTGCCCAGTGGGAAAGAAAGTGCAGCCTGCCCAGGAATGGCGCCGCACACACGGAGAGCTGACATCAACAACATCAAAAAGAAACAGATACCTGGTGCCACTGATAAGGATAGAAGCAGTCACAGAAGAACACACAGTGAAAGGACACAGAGAGCAGACAACTGGGGCAGGGGGGAAGGGGAGAGAAATAATTTTTTAAAAAGTTTTAAAAAAATAAAAAAGAGAGAATACTGATATAAATAAATACATGATAGTATAAATTAATAAAAAAAGGAAATTTAAAAAATGTCAATATTGAAGATGGAGGACTAGAGAGGCAGAGGGATTGCTTCTCTCCCAGAAAAAAAAATAGCTAGAGGACGGTTGGAGCCTGGAGGGCTGCTCTGGGGCTCAGGACACCAGGGGAAGGTGAGACACACCCAGAAGAGAGAGGGCCAAGGAAAGGAATCTCCACTGGCTGGAAAAAATCTGGTGAGTAGAACTGAAGCTGCAGCAGTGGGCGCCCCTCCCCACACCCTCGGAGCAAACAGCAGTCTGTGGGCTGCAGCGGCTGTGCACTGATGGGTTGCGGGGGTCCTTTTCCCCAAGAAAGGAGAGGAGGAGGGACTCAGCCTACAGCAAATTCATATTTTGGCCGGCAAACTAGGTCTGCTGCATTGGAGGGGTCTCACGCTTCCAGGCGGGGTGGGCTGCAACACTGAGAGGAGGTGCACTGCTCCTGCATCGCCCCCCAGGGCAGGGGGATACACTGAATGCGCGCCCCCCCAGCACCTGGGGTCTGAGCTGAGAGGTCTGCTAAAGAGCACCTTCCGCTGACAGACCAGAAAAGTACATGAAAAGGAGAAAAAAAGGCAAGCAGGTGCCTTGACTACCCCCTCCCCAAGGCCCTTGGAAACTGGCCTGCACTTGGTCCTGAGCCCTGGTTTGAGCAGTTAAACAAGGGCAATTCTAAATATCTAGAACAATTTGAACCAAAAGTCAAGAATAGTGGAAATACACAGCTACTTAACCGTAAGTCCCTAGGCAAGAGAAGGGACCAGAACATCAGAGTAAAACTCAGCATCAGAATCAGATGCCTGGACATCAGCAAAAAGTTACAAGCCACACAAGATAAAGGAAGACATGACTCAGGCAAAGGAACAAGCTTCAGATGAGACATAGAATTGAAACAACTAATCAATGAGGTTAATACTGATCTCCTCAATCAAAGCAAGGAGTTGAAAGACAACATGGCTAAAGAAATGAAAGACATTAAGAAGATACTGAGTGAGCACAAAGAAAAATGTGAAACCTTGGATAGAAAAATAACAGAGCTTATGGGAATGAAAGACACAATAATAGATTAAAAAGACAACAGAGCGGGGAAATAGATGTGGCTCAACCAATTGGGCTCCCGTGTACCATGTAGGAGGTCCAGGTTCAATGCCCGGGGCCTCCTGGTGGGGGCGAGCTGGCCCACGTGGCGAGGTCGCCCACACAGAGTGCCGGCCCACACGGGAATGCGGCCCTGCACAGCAGTGCTGCCCCACATGGGAATGCCACCCCAAGCAGGAGCGCCGGCTGACACGGAGAGCTGGCGCAGCAAGATGATGCAACAAGAGACACAGATGAGAGAAAACAAGATGGAGCAGAACAGGGGAGCTGAGGTGGCGCAAGAGAATGCGCGCCTCTCTCCCACCCTGGAAGGTCCCAGGATCAGTTCCTGGAGCCACCTAATGAGAATACAAGCAGACACAGAAGAACACACAGTGAATGGATATATAGAGCAGACAATGGGGGGATAGGGGGGAAGAAATAAATCTTAAAAAAAAAAAAAGACAACAGAGGGGAGAAGATGTGGCTCATGCAGTTGAGCACCTGCTTCCCACATGGGAGTTTCCGGGTTCAGTTCTCAATGCCTCCTAAAAACCAAAGACAAAAAGCAAAACAAATGAAAAAACCAATTCAGGGGAGCCAATGTGGCTCAGTGGTTGAGCTCTGGCTTCCTACACATGAGATCCCAAGTTCAATTACCAACCTCCCCCCGCAAAAGAGGCGTACAATAGCATACCTTTTTATCCTTTTTTAATAAAAAGAACACTTCGAAAGATAAGTATAAAAGGGAAATTCCTCAATATAATAAAGGGAATATATGAAAAACGCACAGCCAACATCACACTCAATGGGGAAAGGTTGAAAGCTTTCCCTCTAAGATTGGAAACAAGACAAGGATGCCCACTGTCACCACTGGTATTCAATATTGTGCTAGAAGTTCTAGCTAGAGCAATTACACAAGAGGCATCCAAATAGGAAAAGAAGTAAAACTCTTACTATTTGCAGATGACAGATTTGAAATCATGGAAGAAAGAACCAATAATATAGAGGACAAAACAGCTGAAATTGAAAAGAAAATAGTGAAAAGAAGGGAAAAAAACTGAGCAGGGTCTCATAACACAAAGCGCACCAACATACATGTTATGGGAGTTCCAGAAGGAGGAGAGAAGGGAAAAGGGGAAGAAAGTATTTGAGGGGAAGCGGACTTGGCCCAATGGATAGGGTGTTTTCCTGCCACACGGGAGGTCCACGGTTCAAACCCCGGGCCTCCTTGACCCGTGTGAAGCTGGCTCATGCGCAGTGCTGATGCGCAGAGGGAGTGCCCTGCCACGCAGGGGTGTCCCGCATGTAGGGGAGCCCCACGTGCAAGGAATGCACCCCGTAAGGAGAGCCACCCAGCGCAAAAGAGAGTGCAGCCTGCCCAGGAGAGGTGCTGTACACATGGAGAGCTGATGCGGCAAGACGACGCAACAAAAAGAGACACAGATTCCTGGTGCCGCTGATAAGGATAGAGGCGGTCATGGAAGAACACACAGCGAATGGACACAGAGAACAGACAACTGGGGCAGGGGGGAAGGGGAGAGAGATAAATAAAAAATAAATCTTTAAAAAAAAAAGAGTATTTGAGGAAATAATACTCCAAACTGTCTTGAAAGACATGAATAGATGTGACTGGGAGACACAGTGTACTCCAATTAGAATAAAGCCAAATAGACCTCCTACAAGACACATGATAATCAGAATGCAAAGATAAAGAGAAAATTTTGAAAGCAGTGAGGGAGAAGCGAAACTTCACATCCAAGGGACACCCAGTCAGTCTTAGAGGATTTCTTTTCAGAGACTATAGAGGTGAGAAAACAGTGGAATGACATAATTAATACACTGAAAGAGAAAAACTGCCCACCAAGAATTCTTTTATTTTATTTTCTTTTATTTATCTCTCTCCCCTTCCCCCCATTGTCTGCTCTTTGTGTCCATTCACTGTGTTTTCTTCCATGTCTACTTGCATTGTCAGGTGGCCCCGGGAAACTGCGTCTCTTTTTTGTTGCGTCATCTTGCTGCATCCGCTCTCCGTGTGTGTGGGGCCACTCCTAGGTGGGCTGTGCTTTTTTTCATGCAGGTTGGCTCTCCTTGTGGGGTGCACTCCTTGCACATGGGGCACTCCTACACGGGGTAGCCCCTGCGTGGCACGGCACTCCTTGCACACGGCAGCACTGCGCATGGGCCAGCTCACCCCATGGGTCAGGAGGCCCTGGGTACTGAACCCTGGACCCTCCATATGGTAGACAGACGCTCTATCAGTTGAGCCACATCTGCTTCCCCAAGAACTCTTTATTCAACAAAACTGTCCTTTGGATATGATGGCGGGCTTAAAATATTCACAAATAAACAAAAACTAAGAGAATCTGTAAACAAGACTCCAGCTCTGCAGGAAACATTAAAGGGAGTTCTGTAGCCAGAAAAGAAAATCCAGGAGGTAAAGGCTTAGAGGAGAGTGTGGAAGTGACAACCATCAGAAAAGGGAGCCAAAAGGGGGAAAAGACGGAAGAAAATAATATATGATACATGAAGGCCAAAGGCTAAAATGAAGTAAGCAATGCCTTTACAGTAATAACATTGACTATTAAGGGTTTAAACTCCCCAATCAAAAGATAGAAGCTGACAGAATGGATAAGAAAACATGAGCCATTCAAATGCTGTCTGCAGGAGACACATCTTAGACCCAAGCATGCAACAGATTGAAAGCAAAAGGTTAGAAGAAGATATTTCACATAAATAATAAGCAAAAGAAAACAGGGGTAACTGTACTGGTGTTGGATAAAACAGACTTTAAATGCAAAAAAAGTGGGAAGCGGACGTGGCTCAAGTGGTAGAGCTTCTGCCTATCGTATGGGAGGACCTGGGTTTGATCCCTGGGGCCTCCCTGTGAAAAAGAAGAAGAGAAAGCGTGCCCACCTCATAAGCCAGTGCCCACACAAGTGCCCACGTGGCGAGCCAGTCGCTGCATGAGTGCCCGTGAGAGTGCCCACGTGGCGAGCCAGTGCCTGCGGAAGTGAGTTACACAGCAAGATGATGACGCATCAAAAGAGAGACAAAGGGAGAGCCAAGGTGAAGCGCAGCAGAAACCAGGAACTGTAGTGGTGCAATTGACAGGGAAACTCTCTCCCCATTAGAGGTCTCCAGGATTGAATCCCAGTGAATCCTAGAGGAAAGAAAACGAGAAGAGAAGACAAGACAGACAGCAAAAACAGCAGGGCGGGAGGAGGGCAAGGGGGGGAAATAAATAAACCTTTAAAATAAATAAATAAATGCAAAAAAGGGATGAGATGCAGAAGGCCATTGTATATTAATAGAAGGGACAACCCACCAGGAAAGAGTAAGTCATAAATATCTATGCACCTAACCAGGTTGCCCTGAAATACATGAGGCAAACTCTGGCAAAACTGAGAGGAGAAATAGATGTCTCTACAATAATAGTTGGCGACTACAATGCACCACTCACCTCAATAGTTAGAACTAGACAGAAGATCAACAAGGAAACAGAGAACTTGAACAAGATGATAAGCTAGCAGGACCTGACAGGCATGTACAGAACATTGCACCCCAGATCGGTTGGTTATACATTGTTCTCAAGTGCTCATGGATCCTTCTCCAGGATAGACCACACCAGGGCCACAAAACAGCTCTCAATAAATTTAAGAAGATTGAAATTATATAGAACACCTTCTCTGATCATAATGGAGTGAAGCTGGAAATCAGTAACAGGCAAGAAAGGGAAAAATTCACAAATACATGGAGGCTCAACAACATACTGCTACACAATCAGTGGATCAAAGAAATTGCAAAAGAAATCAGTAGATGAATGAAAACAAGATGAGTGAAAATGAGAGCATAACTTATCAAAACTTACAGAAGAAGAAGGTGGAGGTCAGTGGTTGGGCACCTGCCTCGCATGTACGAGGTCCCAGGTACCTCCTAAAAACAACAACAACAACAAAAACTTATGGAATACAGCAAAGGCCGAGAGAGAAATTTATAGTCCTAAATGTCTATATTAAAAAAACAAGAAAGAGCTAAATACAAAGACCTAACTGAACACCTGGAGAAACTAGAAAAAGAACAGCAAACCAATCTCAAAGCAAGCAGAAAAATAACAAAGATTAGAGCAGAAATAAATGGAGTTGAGGACAAAAGAACAATAGAGAAAAATTTAAAAACCTAAAGCTGGTTCTTAGAGAAGATCAATAAAATCAGGAATTAAAGGGGGAGGGATATTACGACTGACCCTATAGAAATAAAAACAATCATAAAAGGATATTATAAGAAACTGTATGCCAACAGGTTAGATAACCTAGATGAAATGGAAAAATTCCTAGAAATGCAAAAACAACCTACGTTGACTTTACAAAAAATGCAAGAATTTAACAAACTAATCACATTTAAAGAGACTAAATCAGTCATCAAAAATCTCCCAGCACAGAAAAGTCCAGGACCAGATGGCTTCACATGTGAATTCTGCAAAACATTTTGAGAAGAATTAATACCACTGCTGTTTAAATCATTCTAAAAAATTTGAAAAGGAGGGGAAATTACCCTACACATTTTATGAATCCAACATGAACCAAATACCGAAGCCAGATAAAGATACTACAAGAAGAGAAAATGACAGACCAGTCTCTCTAATGAACACAGATGCAAAAATTCTCAACAAAATACTTGCAGATTAAATCCAACAGCATATAAAAACAATTATACATCATGACCTTGTGGAATTTATTCCTGGTATGCAAGGGTGGTTCAACATAAGAAAACCAATTAATGTAATATACCACATTAACCAAAAAAAAAAGGATGATCATCTCAATTGATGCAGACAAAGCATTCAATAAAATCCAGCATTCTTTCTTGATAAAAACACTTCAAAAGATAGGAACAGAAGGAAAATTCCTCAATATGATAAAATGCATATATGAAAAAACCCACAGCCAACATCATACTCACTGGGGAATGGTTGAAATCTTTCCCTCTAAGATCAGGAACAAGACAAGGATGCCCACTGCCACCCACTGTCATTCAACATTGTACTAGAAGTTCTAGCTAGAGCAATTAGACAAGAAAAAAATTAAAGGTATCCAAATAGTAAAAGAGAAAGTAAAACTCACTTTTCACAGTATTCACAGATGGTATGATCCTATACTTAGAAAATTCTGAAACGCCTACAACAAAGCTGCTTGAGCTAATAAACGAGTTCAGCAAAGTGGCAGGATACCAACATCAACACACAAAAATCAGTAATCTTTCTTTACACTGTTATTGAACAATTTGAGGAGGAAATCAGGAAAAGAATCCATTTGCAATAGCAACAAAAAGACTCAAACCTAGGAATCAATTGAACCAAAGAAGTACAGGACCTATATGCAGAAAACTACAAAACAATGCTAAAGGAAATCAAAGACCAAAACAAATGGAAAGACTTTCTGCATTTATGGATTGGAAGACTAAATATTACGAAGATGTCAATCCTACCCAAACTGATTTATAGATTCAATGCAATACCAAACAGTTTCAACAGCCTACTTTACAGAAATAGAAAAGGCCATTACCAAATTTATTTGGAAGGGAAAGAGCACCCAAATAGCCAAAAGCATTCTAAAAAAAGAAGAGCACTGTGGAAGGACTCTCCCCTCCTTACCTTGAAACACACTACAAAGCTACCGTGGTTAAATAAGCTACAGAAGCCACAGAAATAATCCCTCACCTCTAAGGCCAACTGGTTTTTGACAAACCTACAAAGTCCATGTTGTATTAGTCAGCCAAAGGGGGCTGATACAAAATACCAGAAGCCTGCTGGCTTTGATAAAGAGTATTTATTTGGGGGAGGAGCTTACGGATACCAGGTCATAAACAAGCCTGGGTTACTTCCCTCCCCAAGTCTATTTCCACCTGTTGGAGCAAGATGGCTGCCGACGTCTGCCACGGTTCAGGCTTCCTGGGCTCCTCTCTTCCTGGGGCTTGCTTTTTTCTGGACTCAGGGTTCCTCTCTTCCTGGGGCTGGCTTCTCTTTCCTCTGTGAGCTGACTTCCCGGGGCTCCAGCTTAAGACTTCAGCATCAAACTCCAACATCATAACTCCAGCATTAAAAACCCCATCAAAATGCTCCAACTCTGTCCCTTGCCATGCCTTTTATCTGTGAGGCCCCACCCACCAAGGGGCGGGGACTCAATGCCCTACTGGCACAAGAGGTTTACTTGATTACTTAATGTAGTGATCAAGCAAACCTCTGAATCCAATGTAATCTAACATGCCCAGAGGAAAAGACCAGTTTACAAACATAACCCAGTATTTCTTTTTGGAGTTCATCAATAATATCAAACCGCTACACATGACAAAACTGTCACTTCAATAAATGGTCCTGGAGAACTGGAGACCCATAACCAAAAGAGTGAAAGAGAACCCTAGCTCACTCCCCACACGAGAAGCAGCTGAAGGGAGTGGACGTTGCTCAAGTGCTCAAGTGCCTCTTCCTATGTATGAGGTTCTGGGTTCAATACCTGGCACCTCCCCAAAAAAATCAACTCAAAATGGATCAAAGACCTAAACATAAAGGCCAGGACCGGGACGGTGTCAGGAACCGCCTTCAGGATGTAGTGGGCGGTGGTTTCTTGGATCTGACATCCTAAGCACAAGCAACGAAAGAAAAAACAGGTAAACGGGACTCCCTCTCAATTAAACATTTCTGCACCTCAGAGGACTTTTGCGAAGAGGGTAAAAAGGCAGCATACTCAGTGGGAGAAAATATTTGGACATCACACATCTGATGAAGGTGTAACATCCATTATAAAGAGATCCTACAATTCAACAATAAAAAAGACAACTGACCTGTTTTTTTTAAATGGGCAAAAAGACATTTTTCTAAAGAAAATGTTTGTTAATCTTTGGAAATGGATGAATACTAGTGGTGAAAGTACATCATAGGATTTGTAATTAGTAGTGCTAACATAGGGATATGATAATGGTTTGTTTTTTGTTGTGGTTTTTTTTTTCCTTTCTTTCTTTTTCAACATATTTGGCACCCTTGTCAAAAAGCAGTTATATATATTTTTTGAGTAATGAAAATTCTCTAATATTGGTTGACGTGGTGAATGCAAAACTTGGTGATTATAGCAGATGCCATTGATTATACAATTTAGATGAATTACACAGTTTATGAACAAAAAAATAATAATAGGGTGGGTTGAGGGAGAAATACACAGAGTGTACGATATGGACCATTTAGCAGTGATACTTGGACAATGCTCTTCCATAATTTGTTGCAAGTGTTTCACAACAATGCAGTGTTGGTGGTGGGGAGTGCTGCATGGCATTATGCATGTTTGTTTTGTAAGTACTACACTTTACTATACACTTCTTGTTTATGTATGCTCCAGTATGAATGATATACTCCAATACATTTTTTTTTTTTTACTGAAAAAAACTGCAATACTACCTGTGGTGGTTTGGAACTATATGTACCCCAGAAAAGCATGCTCTTAAAGTTCATCCAAGGAAGTGGGCATGGCTCAACTGACAGAACATCTGCCTACCATGCGGAGGGTCCAGGGTTCGATCCCCAGGGCCTCCTGACCCGTGTGGAGCTGGCCCATGCGCAGTGCTGCCACATGCAAGGAGTGCTGTGCTATGCAGGGGCACCGCCACGTAGGGGTGCCCCATACACAAGGAATGCGCCCTACAAAGAGAGCTGAACCCACATGAAAAAAACTCAGCCTGCCCAGGAATGGCGCCGCACACACTGAGAGCTGATGCAGCAAGATGACGCAACAAAAAGAGACACAGATTCCCAGTTCCACTGGATAATGCAAGTGGACGCGGATGAACACACAGCAAATGGACACAGAGAGTGGACAACAGGAGGGGAAGGGGAGAGAAATAGATAAAATAAATCTTTTTTAAAAAAATAATAAAGTTCATCCACCGCTGTGGGTGTGGACCCCCTGTAAGCAGGGCCTTCCGGGGAGGCTGCTCCAGGGACGGTGTGGCCCAGCCAGGCCAGCGCCGAACTCTCTCACTGGAGCCCCAAGAGAGAAAAGCACAGAAGCCAGAAGGTGAAAGCAAGGAAACCAGAAGAGAAGGGAGTGGCCAGCGGTCACCCCCGGCCTCACTGGGGGCAGAGGAGCCCAGGACCCAGCCGGCCTTTGGGAAGAAGCATCGCCTCGAGGATGCTGCATTGGACAATCCCCGTCCTCAAACTCTAAGCCAATAAATTCCCGTCGTTTAAGCTGAGCCGTTTCACGGTATCTGCTTTTTTTAAATCTGAGATTTAGTATTGATTCATAGAAAGATGTGCAGGTCTGATGCCAAGGATGAGAACCGCTTCTCCGCCACGCTTCCGGTCCTAAGGCCTATTTCATAAAAGTTCTTTGCATGTCGTCTCCTGGGAAGAGATCCATGTGCAGTCACTCACCCCATCCTCCTATGCGCCTTATTTAAAAAAAAAACACAGAACCTGTTCCTTCAGGACCTAAGAGCCTCTAGACCCGGCTTTCGAGGGTGTGGCCTGAAGGGCACCCTCTCTTGACAGGCTCCGCTTGTGCAGATCTGCGTTTGATACGCTGGAAGGCCCGTCCTCTGGGCTCCGTGGGGACAGAACACGCCCAAATGGCACCGACAACACAGGACTGGAAGAGACTCGGGGCCCCAGGAACGACACGCCCACGTGCACCCGTGGGTCGAGAGGTGCCTGCACGGCGCCGGTGGCCCAGGCGCGCCATGTCGTGGGTGGACCGCAACCGCGCAGGTGGAGATGGAGGTGGACTCTGCTCCAGTCGAGCCAGTCCTTGAAGTGCCAACACTGAGGAGAAGAAGGAGCAAAGCTGCGCCTGCCGTGGGGCTAGAGGCTCAGCGCCCCCAGAAGGGCTAAAGGGTTCACACGGGACCCAGCCCCGCAGCGAGGGCGCGGCCACGGGGCACCCGGCCGGCCTGCGGTCGTCTTTTCCCCGGCTCTGCGCCATCTGCGCAGCACTGGTCTTTCCCACGTGGGCCTAGTTTCGCTAACGGGATTGGAGGAGAGCTGAGCGCGGGGCTGTGGTCACAGATCCACACCCATGGGCTTCTCAAGAGAGATCGTGAAGGACAAGACCTTTCAGTGGGCTGGACGGAGGCTGGAAGCTGAAGGCTTGAGAAGGAAAGCAGGAGGAGGGAGAGAGGAGGATGGGGCAAGAGGGGGGAGCGTGGAAAGCGTGGGGGGCGGGGTGAGGAGGAAAGCAGTGGAGGGCAAGTGGGCAAGAGAGGGTGCGATTGGCACGGGGCCTGCTCTGAGCAGCCGGGAAACGAAAACGGGTTTAGGGCCAGGAGAGTGGGGAGCTGCTACAGCCAGTACCAAAAACGTGGAAGCAGCTTTGAAACTGGGTAACGGGCAGATGGCTCCGAGGAGACCGTTGCAGAAGTACGGACGCTAAGGTGCTTCCGACGAGGCCTTGGATGGAAATGACGCACGCGTCTTGCTGCCGGCAGTGGGGGCCGGGTTCCTGGCTATGTCGCAACAAAGAATTCAAAGACGTGCCATGTTTTAAGCAAGTAAAGATGTTGATGAGAAGCGAAGGAGAGTGAGGGTACACACTCGAGGCCTGAGTGCGGGTGCTCTGGGGAGCACGTGCTGGGGCCCCAGGCGGCTTACGGAGGCCGCGCTCTCCCCTGCCCCTTCCCCGTGTGGAGGAGGGGCCCTGGCTGGCCGTTGTCTGGTTCACGCGGGGAGCACGCAGGCGGCACCCGTCCTAGCTGTCTGCCTTCCTGTTGGCTACGCTGTAGCGCGCTCGGGTGGCACCTGTCCTAGCTGTCTGCCTTCCTGTTGGCTACGCTGTAGCGCGCTCAGGTGGCACCTGTCCTAGCTGTCTGCCTTCCTCTTGGCTATGCTGCAGCGCGCTCAGGTGGCACCTGTCCTAGCTGTCTGCCTTCCTGTTGGCTACGCTGTAGCGCGCTCGGGCGGCACCTGTCGGCCCCCAGGGAACCCGCGGGGAGGCTCCGCGCCGGCAGCGTCAGAGCTTTCTCGGGGGATTTTAAAGGGGGACCTGGTGACCAGGCTCTTGAGGCCTTGCAGCCGTGGCGGTGAAGCGGGGTCTCGGCTGTGACAGCCAGCGGCACCCCTTGTCTCCTAGAGGAGCCTGCCTCATCCCTGCCAACTGGACGAAAGGCGGGCCTCGTCTTAAAGAGGCAGAGGAGCTGGCCAAAGCGTGCCCCGGCGCTGCGGAGGGCCGCGTGGTGGAGGGCCGAGATTTCCACACTAGACACGGACGCGCAGCCTGGCCGCTCGCAGCTCGAGGCGGAAGGAAAGACGAAGGGGTAAGCTGAGAACGGAACTCTGGGAACCGGAAACGGAGGGTTTGGAACGGCCCAAGCTTCCGGAAAGTGAGTCCGCAGAGAACAGAGCCGCCCGTGGGGCTGCGCCTGAGCACAGGCCCAGCAGCCGTTTCAGGGAAGTCGGGCTGGCGCGGTCACGCAGGAAGCGTCTGTGGGACCCTCCTGTCGGATGATGGGACCCCTGCGAGCAGCATGCAAGACCCGTCGGTTTCTTGCGATCTGTGCGAACGGAACCACTGCCAGCCTTGGCCCAAAGGGACAGAGAGGGACAGAGGGAAGGAAAAACCCCTTCAAAGGCAGAACCCGGAAGCCGAGGGCTGGACCAAAGGCATGTGCTGAGCGCGAGCCCAGCCCTGTGCGTGGACAGGGCGGGCCTGCCCAGGGCTGGGGGAGGACGTGCTCGCGCCCACCGCTGGGGAAGCGCGCTGGCACCGCACCCGTTCTCCCAGACTCTCAGGCCTGAGCTGTGAGGGACTGTGCCCTGCAGGGCCCGGGAATGGTTTGGGAGGCACGACCCTGTGCTCCATTTCCCCCCACGGGAGTGGCAGCGCTCGCCCCAGGCCTGTCCCGCGCTGTCTCTTGGGGCAGGTGACTCATTCTCCAGGTTTCCCAGGTCCACAGAGACAGACCACGCCCCACCCGATGTGGAGATTAGTACTTGGAAGGGTTGCTGAAGTGGTGTGAGGCTTTTGGGGCGTTGTGATGGGGTGACTGTATTTGCATATGGAAAGAGCCTGTCTTTTGGGAAACAGAGTGGGGTGGGGGGCTGGAGCCGTGTGTCGCCCCGAGGAGCACGTTCTTAGACCTGACCCATTTCCTGGGTGTGAGCCCAGCGTCAGCAGGGCCTCCTGGGGCCACTGCACCGGGTGTGGCGCACCCGCTGGGCTGGGGCGTCAACCTTTCCGGGAGTCCTTTATCCACAGGATGAAGAAGGAGAGCGGGAGAGGGAGAGCCAGGGGAGCAAGAGGCTGGAAGCAACGAAACCTGGGAGAGAAGGGTGGGCCCAGGACACCCCACGCGCCTCGCCTGGTGACAGAGGGACCCAGCAGCGCCGGCAGCCGGTCTTCGGGAGAAAGCCCTGAGGACACCTGGGTTTGGACAATCTCCCCCTCAAGCCAGAAGCCGAGCCACTCCCCTTGTTTAAGCCAAACCACTTCACGGCACCCGCTTTGCACAGCCCAGGAAGTGACAACGCTACCCAAAGTGACTCACAGATTTCACCAAACCCGACCAAAACCCTAACCGACTTCTTTGCAGAAATGGAAAAACCAACCGTCAAATTCACACGGGAGGGAGGCAGACTTGGCCCAGTGGTTAGGGCGTCCGTCTACCACACGGAGGTCCGTGGTTCAAACCCCGGGCCTCCTGACCCGTGTGGAGCTGGCCCATGCGCAGTGCTGATGCGCGCAAGGAGTGCCGCGCCACGCAGGGGTGTCCCCCACGTAGGGGAGCCCCACGCACAAGGAGTGCGCCCCGTAAGGAGAGCCACACCCGCTCAAAAGAAAGTGCAGCCCACCCAGGAATGGCACCGCACACACAGAGAGGTGATGCAGCAAGATGACGCGACAGAAAGAGACACAGATTCCTGGTGCCTCTGATAAGGATAGAAGTGGTCACAGAAGAACATGCAGCAAATGGACACAAAACTACCGTAATCAAAATGTTATGGAAGAAGTTCAGGTTTTGCTGAGAAACCCAAGCAGCACTTGGAGAGATTGGAGGAACGAAGCTGTATTATACGTGCGGGCCAGCGGAGAGTTCATTCTCCAAATTCTGGACCCGGAGCTGTGGTTTTCAGAGGCTTATATAGGGGACGGGAAGCAAGTGGGAGTACAGAAGCAAATTCTGCTGATAGCTGAGATAAACGGACAGGGCAGCGGCACCGGCTGCTATCTTGGATTAGCCTGCCGAGGCACGCGAGCGAGTTCTTACAGGTGCACAGCCTGCCGCCCGCAGCACACACACCCCAAGGCTGCATTATCAGAAAGCAGCTCCTTTCGGCATTGCACAACGGGAAAGACGGGAAAGAGGATTCCTTCAACAAAAACAGCATGGTGCTGGCACAGGACAGGCACAGAGAGCCCTGAAATGGAACTGAGAGTTCAGAAATCAGCCCTCACATCTATGGCCACTTGTTTTGACAAGGGAGCCAAGTCCACTTGATGGAAAGAATAATCCCTTCAACAAATGGTGCTGGGAGAACTCGACACCCACATGCAAGAGAACGAAAATGGACCTCTACCTCTCACCATAAATAAAAATTAATTTGAGATGGATCAATGACCTAAATATAGGAGCTGAAACCATAAAACTCTTAGAAGAAACATAGGGAAATATCTCCAAGACCTCGTGTTAGGCAATGGATTCTTAGCACCGAAAGCATGAACAACAACGAGAAATAGAGAGATTTGACTTCATCAAAATTTAAAAACTTTTGTACATTAAAGGACATTATCAAGCAAGTGAAAAGACAGCCTAAGAATGGTACAAAATATTTGGAAACCATATATTGTTATAGACCAGCGATATGGACCAGACTCAGACTTTGAATATTCAAAGTTCCAACTGAGAGCTTTATGAGCCGCGGCGACTGCCCCATCCTGCGCAGAGCAGAGAGCAGCCCGGGGTCGCGGGGGGGAGTTTGCTTACATAGGCCTTTAGGCTCAGGGCGGGGGGCAATAGCGCAGCAAGCAAGCACGCACAGAGGAGATGTGTGTGGTTAATTAAGTGCTGGGGATTCTATCAGGGGAGACAAGCGGTTGGGGAGTTTTCGTTATTTCCAAGGGTCTGGGTCAGGTTGGTCTTTGGCAGGGGCTGACCACACTTTCTACAGGAGGAGGCCTTGAGATAAGGTTTTACAGTGGAGCAAGCTTGTTACAGACGCGAGATATAGGCGGTTAGGGGGCTGTGGGATTTTCCTCTCGGGTGGGGGCGGTCACAGGCTCTTCTCTACAATATCTGATAAGGGTCTTATATTCAGAATATATATAAAGAACTTGTAAAGCTCAACAAGGAAAAGACAACCCCCTTTTAAAAAAAATGGGCAAAGGACTTGAATAGACACTTCTCCAAAGAAAATATACAAAATCTACATGTGGAACAGAGGTTCAACATCATTAGCCACCAGGGAAACGCACATCAGAACCACAAGGAGGGAAGCGGAGGTGGCTCCAGTGATGCGCTCCCGCCTACCACGTGGGAGGTCCCGGGTTCGGTTCCCAGGGCCTCCTGGAGAAGACTAGCAAGACAGCAAGCTGGCATGATGGGCAGGCACAGGAAGCTGACACAACAAGAAGACACAAAGAGGAAAGACAATGAGAGACACAACAATGCAGGGAGCTGAGGTGATTCAAGCCACTGAGTGCCTCCCTTCCTAGGTTCGGTTCCAGGTGCCTCCTAAAGAGAAGACAAGCAGACAGGGAGAGGAGCAGACAGGGAGAGGAGCAGACAGGGAGAGGAGCAGACAGGGAGAGGAGCAGACAGGGAGAGGAGCAGACAGGGAGAGGAGCAGACAGGGAGAGGAGCAGACAGAGAGTGCAAACAATGGGGGGGGGAGTAAATAAGTAAAAGTCTTTTAAAAAAAAAAAAGCCACAATGAGATGCCACCTTACCCTCCCTGGAATTGTTTTTTGTTTTTTTTAATGGAAAATAACAAGTGCTGCACGCATGTGGATAAATAGAGCCGCCCGGCAGCCGGTGGGAGGCAGAATGGTGCAGCCAGCGTGCCATACTCCACGTTCCACTGTGGATGACAGAAAGTTAGACACAGAACCCCCACACGACCTGGCAGCCCCACTTTGATTGTGCACCCCAAAGAATTGAAGGCAGGGACTCAGTCAGGTGTTGGTATGCCCTGTTCCTAGCAGCATTACTCACGAGAGCCAAAAGGTAAGCCACCCGCGTGTCCAGCCACAGGGGACGGATCAGCACAACGTGGCCCACGCCTGCAGTGGAGTGTCACTCAGCCGCCAGGAGGAGTGCGGTTCTGCGGGGCGGCGTGCGCGGGCCTCGGGAGGTGCTGTATGAAGCAAGTACTAAAGGGAAATGCAAACCATGGGACAGAGACCAGAGTCCCGTCCCCAGGGAGAGGGGGAGCGGGGGGTTCCTGCCTGACGGCCACAGGGTTTCTGTTCAGGAAAGTTCTGGGGATGGGAGCCATGCGGGTACCGAGCACCGCGAACGGGATTCGTCCTAGTGATTAGTACACTCGGGAGGGGCTGAGACCGGAAGTCCAAGTTGCACGTATGTTTCCACGATTGAAAAACAAAGAGCGACTAAAGAGACAATTAAATGCCAACTGTGATCCTGGATGGGATCTAATAATGGAGAAGAAAAGGCCCAAAAGAACTTTATTGGGTCATATGAAAGATCGGCATGTAGACTGTGAGCTTTCTATCCCTGTTAAATTTCTTGAACTTGGTCACTGCACTTTAGGTGGTTACGTGATGAATACCCTTGTTCTCAGGAAACGTAAGTGTTCAAGGCGCCTGACGGTTGCCGCCTGCGCTCAAACGTTAGGAAACAGACAGATGGGCACACAGGTCAGATAGCTAGACGGACGGTAGGCAGATGTGAGAGATGTGGACATGGCTACATCTGGGTCCTGGGTGGAGCGTGTTGCACTTCTCCCTGTGGGGGTTGTATTACTTTTGCAACTGTCCTGCAAGTTTGAAATTATTTCAAAATCAAAAGTTGTTAGAAATACAGCAGGCCGGGGTAGATGTCAAGTTGAAGACACGCTCACGTCTGAGGGCAAGGACAATCCAGGCTCTACGTGGGACATCCGCTAAAAGCGAGGACCCCTCGTTCCTCTGAAACTCACCCCCCCAGAGGCGGGACCGCCGGGCCCCTCCCAGCCCCCGGGCTCTGCCCTCGCCCCCGTGGGCCGGCCTGGCTGCGGGAAGGACGGGGCGGCACCGCCCTCTGGCGGTCAGCCCCGGGGGCGGCGAGGTGGAGGGCGGCCCCTGGAGAGCAAGGCGCCGCTCCTGCCTCCCCCAGGTGGCCCTGCAGAAGGAGGGGGCGGCCCGCAGCCCCACAACGCCCCGAGCCGGCTGTCCCCAGGGAAGGGGTGTGTCCCCGCAGGGGCTGCCTCCGGGGCCGAGCCGGGCCTGGGCTGCCCACTGGGCGGGCTGGAGGCGCTTGGGGGCGCACTCTGTCTGGGGCACCAGCCCCACCCCACTCGCAGTGGGGTCAGCCCACCTGCGGGGGCTCCGGCTGCCCGCCTGCCGGGACGCAGACGGCCCCCTTGGCCCCTCCCCTCAGTCCACACTGGCAGCAGGCGGGGGCAGGACCCCAGGGGACCGGCCGCCGGGTCGTGTCCAAGCTCTGTGCCCCCTGGAAGTGTCTAGATCTGGGAAGGGCCCTCCCCCCTCCTCCCCCTGCCCCCTCCCCTCCTCCTCCCTGCCCCCTCCCTTCCTTCCTAACCATAAACCAGCCTTTCTCTGTCCTCTTGATCTGCCTGCTGCCCACCAGGGCGTTGCAGCTACAATCCCTGGACCCCGCCCTCCACAAAGACCGGGAGTGGGTTGTACGGGACCCTCTTATGTTTTCTGTTTTTTCAAATGTTTTTTAATATAACTTTCCTTGTGCTCTATTAACTTTAATAAAACAAAGACAAAGTGCGATTTGACCGTGCTGGTGTAAAGACCAATATAATCTTCCACCCTCTAAATTCATTTTTGTCTTCTGATTTTAAAATGAAGCAGAGCCTTTCCCTGGGCCCTCGCAGCCTGGCGGGCCCGGCCCCGAGCTGCCGTGGGGTGGACAGTGGACCCTGCACGAGGGCCCTACCTTCAGGCCTCCGGGGTTGGCCCGGGGCCGTCCACCGCCCAGGGGCGGCTCAGTGCAGTATCCGTCTGCCCAGGGACACCCAGTCTAGAAGGTTCCGTCTCATGGCAGCTCAACCTCCACCCAGGTGGTATGTGGTCCAGCAGGCGCAACCCCGGGCAGACGGGGCAGCTCAGGTTGGGTACCTGTAGGAGCGAGGACCTCCCCAGTGCACCTGCTCACCTGTGCCCCAGGCCTGGCACCCAGGGGTGCGGCAAGGGGCCAGCGTCCTGGAGGGGTCCCACCCCATCCCTGGGGACCAAGGGCCTGCATCTAAACAGAATAACAACGGTGACAGCGGCCTCTTGCCGAGCACCTGGCCCTCACCTGGCTCTCAGGTACAGCTATGCCGACAGGGAAGAGGTGAGCCCAGCTTCACCAAAGTGGAGGGGGGCCCAGGAGGGAGGGGGCGAGGGCGGGGTCAAGCTGCCCACCCGCACACCGAGGCTGGGCCGCCCTCTGGTCAGGCCGTGCCCTATCACACCCCAAACGTCCTGCCGAGCCACCCGCCAGCCGGGGCAGCAAGGGGGAACCCCCCACACCACCCTCCCAGGCCGCGGGCAGAAGGCCTGGCGGCCCCGAAGCAGCGGCCGGGCCGAGCAAGGGGGCCCCGGAGAGGCGGGGCAGGCTCTCGGCGGGCGCGGGGTGCCGGCCCCAAGGCACGCCCTCTGGGAGGCACCTGCCTTCAGAGGCGAGCCTCAGCCGGCCTCGGGGGGGGGGGGCACCCCAAGCGCCTTGAGCCCCGAGATCGTCCTTCACGAGCCAACACGGGCCAGTGCGCCAAGGTCAAATCTCCCCTCCTCCACCTCCTCCGACACCGCGGGCCTTATTTATTTTTATCTTTCATTTTATTAAAGCAGTTGTAGGATTGCAAAAACAATTTCGCAGAAAGCAGAGCTCCCCGTGCCCCCGCGCGGCCTCCCGCTAGCCTCACTGCGCGGCCACTGCCCTGGGCACAGGTGGGGCAGTGGTGACCGGCCACGCTGCTCGCCAGCCCCAGGTGCCCCGCGGCTCACCTCGTGCTGCACAGGCCCGAGGGGGTGTAGGTGTCACCCTAGAAACGGGCACAACAGAACGGGTCCCGCTGGAACCACCTCCAGGAGCACCATTCAGTGGGGTCATCGCGGCCACCGTCTGGGGCCGCCGTCACCGCCAGCGTCGCCAAAGCATTCCCTCCCCCCACGCAGAAAGCTGCGCCCGGAAGGCGTTACCTGCCCCCCGCCGCCCCCCGGGGACCCGCTGCTTCTCTTTCCTGTGCGTGCGCCCTCCGCCTGCCCTTGGGGTCCTGCAGATGCCTCCCGGCCGTCCGCATCGTCCTGGGTGGCAGCACCTGCTCTTTTGGGGGGACAAGGTGCCCGAGCCTCTCCCGGGTCAGGTGGGGGCCGGCGGGGAGGCCCAGTGCTGGTGGGTCGCTCGGCCGCCCTGGGGCACGGGTCGCCCCTCCTGGCACTTAGGGGACAGCCCCCCAAGACAAACGCCGCACTGGGGGCCGCGAGGGCCTCCCAGTGCTGCCGGAGAGCAGCGCTGCCCTTTGACCCGCAGGAGCCGCCCCCACCCTGCCCCGCGCGCCCTCCTGGGTGTTGGCAGGGGTGACAGGGGGGCAGGGCGGGGCTTCCTGGCAACTCAGCTGGGTTCAGGGCCAGCCTGGGGTGCGGGGGCTGCCACAGGGAAACCAGGCAGAAAAAGGGGAGACTGGTCGTCCATTTCCTGGAACACACACCTGGGGTGCCTGGCCCCGAGGGGAGAAAGGAAGGGGCCAGAAAGAAGGAGAGGAGAGGGAGGGAGGGAGGGAGAAGGAAGGAGAGGGGAGGGGAGGGGGGAAGGGAAGGGCCCTCGTGTCCCCGGTCAGCTCTTTGCCTCCCCACGCCCCCCGCTGAACTGCCTTCCATCCCGGCCCCTTCCGCCTCCTCTTACACTCAGCTCCGGAGCCCCCACCTCCAGGAAGCCCCCTTGACTTCCCAGCTCAGGCGCCCCTCTTCTCGGCCGGCATCAGGCTCTGCCCCCACGGCCAGGGTCACTGGTGTCAGGAGGGCAGGGCGGGGCCCTCGCCCCTGCCAGGTGCCTCGGGCCTGGCTCCGAGCGGCTTCTCAGTAACTGACCCGAACTGAGTTCCAAGAACAGGAGAAATTCCTGTTTGCTGCTCGACTGAGGCTCCTGGGGATGGGCTGGGGCCAGGCCACAGGGGCCCCTGCCGGGCTCCTCACATCATGGTGTGACGGTGAGGCCAGGCGTCCCCTTGGCTGGCACTGGTCAGGCCAGCACTGGCCCAGTGGTTACGGTGGGGGGATTCTGTGGGTGCAAATGATCCGTCAGGTGATTGCATCTACAGCTGACCGCATCTACAGTCAACAAAGGAGACCGCCTTCTCCATGCTTGCTTACACACATAGGTACGTAGCTACAAGCGCTTGTGTTTCCCTGGAGAACCCCCCCCCGCAGCGCCCCGCTCCTGCTCCTGTGGAGGAAGGGCCCCGAGGACGCGCTTTAACTCAGCGTGCGCTGGAACACGAGGGGACGGGGCACCCTGGCTGGCAGGCCGTGCTGCTGGGACTCTCCAAGGCCTGTGGCCAGGTCAGCAGGCCCCGCATCCTCGGCCCGGCAGGCAGCTGCTTCGGGTCCTCCCTGCCCCCAGAGCCCCTGCACCCCCGAGGGCCCCCGAAGGGTCCGGAGTGCCCCTGCTCCCTGTGCCGGCCCCCCCACGGGCCCCCTCCTCCCCTCCAACTCCTGCCCCCCCAGAGGGGCCCCGCTCAGACCCCGCAGGAGCCCTCCTTCCTCCTCCATGGATTTCCTGCGCCACCCCACAAGGGGGACCCCAGGAGCCCGGGGGCGGCGCCCCTGCCCCTTCCTCGGCGCAGGTGACCCCAGGCTGGCCGAACACGGTGGCCGCAGCCCCGGGCTGGCAGGGGCTCCTCAGCAGCCCCCTCCCCGCCGAGGCCCTCGCAGGTGGGTCTGGGGGACGACGGGGGCCGGGAGGACAGAGCCCTCCCTCAGCCTGGTCCCCGAATGACCCCCGGCCCCCGGCCCCTCGGCCCAGCCCACCCAGCACTGGGCACTGGGCGACGGCCAGGCTGGCTGGAGCGGCCGTGCCCCTGGCCCACCACATGCCGCAGGAGGGAAGGAAGCCAAGTAGAGAGAAGGGGGAGGCAGGATGGGGGGCGCTGGGCCTCGGGGCCGTGCATTGAGCCCCCCTGTCCCAGAGGCCCAGCAGGGGCTGTGGCCCAGCCCTTCGTGCCCTGGATTTGCCTCGTTCTGGCAAAAGAGGCCTCTTGCGTGCCTGGATTTCCTGTTCCGTGCCCCTTCCCCGCTGCAGGAGGTTGGCATGGCAACACTTCCTCGTTTTGGGATGTTACCCTCGAAATTTTACCCTGCACCTTTAAAATCCATGGGCAGCTATCTCCCCCCCGCCCCAGAACATGAGGGGCCAAGGGTAGACCCCGCCTCTGACCAAGGGTAGACCCCGCCTCTGACTGCCCTTGCCCGCCCCCTTAAATGCTGTTCCGTCCTGTGTTTTGAGTCAGTCCTCCACAACTCGACATTGCCAGCACCTGTCGCGGGGCAGGGGGGCCTCCCCGGGCTGACCGCCGTCTGCCGCCCCTCGGGCCCGCTGCTGGAGCCCTCCTCCTCGGTTTCGCAGCACATGGTCTCCGGGTCTCGGGCCCCCGCCCTGCCCCTGCGGGCTCCATGCGGGTAAGACAGAGCAGGTGCCACTCCTGCCACGTGCGCCAGCACGGGAGGAGGGGGCATAGAAACTGCTGCCAGCTCGGCCAGTCAGGGCTGGCTTCCCGGAGGAGGTGAGGTCTCCCCTGAAGCCTGAAGGATCAGCGTCAGGGAGAGTGAGAGACGAATGAGGCAGGAAGAAGAGCATGTGCACGGGCCACAGGAGGACGGGGCGCTCTCAGGGGCTGCGGGGCGGCGGGCACCCTCGAGAGGGGCCGGCAGGCTCGCCTCCCTTCCCCGACCCCTTGTGCCTCTTTTCTCCCCAGAATCTCCTCCCGAGTCCTCCCGCATCCGGGCCCGAAGCAGCTTATCCCCGCTGGCCCCCCGCTGCGGGCACTCCCCCGCTCAGCCCCGGAGGAGGGACAGGCACGCCCCGCGGGGTCGGCGGGCCGGGACCCGGGCGGCCGAGCCAGGCACTTCGGGCTTGGAATCTGGGTGCTGTGGAGGCAGAGGGCGCGGACAGGGCCATCCAGAGGCGCCGGCGGGGCGGAGGGTCGGCGGGATGGGTGCCAGCGGGGAGGCTCACAGGCACCCGGGGCCTGGCTGCCGCACCCCGTCCAGGGTACGCCAGGTCCAGACAGAGGTTGCGACTGGACTACAGTAGGAGACGCTTAGGGCAGACCTACTGCAGAACTTTCTCGGTGAAACGCTGATCCCTGGGTTACGTTGCCGTAAGAGGCTCTCACGGAAGCTTCATGAAACGGGGCTGTTCCTCCTCTTCTTGGATGCCGAGCTGGGTCCCAGCGCCCAGCGGCCGAGGGATGGAGCCGGGATTAGAACCCAGCTCCACCCAATCCCAGGGCCTCGGCGGTGACCTCCTGCTCAGGCCTTTGGTGCCGGGATGCCCCAGGTCGCCGGCCCGCTGTGCCGCTCAGGCTCCTGTTACCTGTCACTGCCTGTTGCCGCCGCCCCTGGATGGGAGGGGGGCGTGGGGGGGAAGTTTCCTCCAGGGCACCTCACCCTGGTCTCGGGCCATTCAGTCCTGAGGTCTCTGTGTCTCCTTGTGTGTCTGTCTGTCTCTGTAGGTCTCTCCACTCTCACCGTCACCTCCTTGCTGACGCCGCAGGAGCTTCTCAAGGTCACAGTTCAGCTCAGTGACCCTGGTCCAGGCCAAGGTCGGGAGCTGCTTGCGGGAGAGCCTGAGGACCAGCGGCCCAGCAGCAGCGAACGCACAACCCGATAGCAGCCAGCTCGGGCCTGACCCCGCTCTCAGGCCAAGTCCGTGCTGGATAGGGCAGGGACACTGGGGCAGGGACGCTGGGGGCAGGGGAGCAGGGGGCAGGGGTGCAGGGGCAGGGGAGCAGGTGCAGGGCAGCCAGGGCGCTGGGGGCAGGGGAGCTGGGGGTAGGGGCACTGGGGGCAGGGGTGTGCAGGCAGGGGTGGGGAGGGCAGGGGGGCTGGTGGCAGGGGTGCTGGGGCGGGGGGTCTGGGGGCAGGGGCTCTGGGGGCAGGGGCGCTGGTGGCGGGGGGCTGGGGCAGGGGCTGGGAGCAGGGGCACTGGGGGCAGGGGGCTGGGGGCAGGGGGGCTGGGGGCAGGGGCTGGGAGCAGGGGCTGGGAGCAGGGGCACTGGGGGCGGGGGGCTAGGGGCAGGGGGGCTGGTGGCGGGGGGCTGGGGCAGGGGCTGGGAGCAGGGGCACTGGGGGCAGGGGGCTAGGGGCAGGGGGGCTGGTGGCGGGGGGCTGGGGCAGGGGCTGGGAGCAGGGGCACTGGGGGCAGGGGGCTAGGGGCAGGGGGGCTGGGGGCAGGGGCTGGGGGCAGGGGCTGGGGGCAGGGGCAGGGGCCAGGGCAGGGGCACGGGGGTCTGAGGTGACTGGGGGCTGAGACAGAGAGCTCGTGTCCTGGCCGCTGGGCTCCGACCCCATGGGGAAGCCGGCACTGACGGGGGCTGAGGGGACTCGGGGTGCGGTGGGAAAGCCAGGCTGGGGGGCCCGTGACCCGCTAGCCAGGGGGCTCTCCGGGGGGGCGGGGGGGCGGCTCCTCCGGCAAAGGCTGCTGGCAGGAAAGGCCAGGTGCATGCTGGGACTAAAAGGGGACGGGCGTGGGGGTGGGGGTGAGGTGGTGACAGGGAGGAACGACAGCAGGGACGCAGAGGGCTGCGCCAGGGCGGGGGGGCAGCGGGCGGGAGGCAAGGCCCCCCAGCAGGGTCCCTTCCTCGGAGGCGGGGTCCGGCGGGGCTGTGGCGCCCTTGACCAAGCAACGTCACCTGCGGGGCGGGTCCTGAGTCTTGACCAGGGCCCAGCAGGGACGTCGGGGACACGGCCACGCGGCCGTTCACCCAGAGTGCCTGGGGAAGAGCAGGCTCAGGACGCCCTAACCCTGTCGCCGCGGAAATCAGGGTCCACTCGGCAACGGGGCCCGCGCAGGTTCAGGGGAAGCCGCGGCCGGCGCGCCCCAGCTTGACCATGGCCCCTTTTAGAGGAAACCACGGCCTCCAGCCCCATGACCCCCGAGCCCCGGCGGCCACGCCTGCCCTGGAGCCTCTCAGAAAGCCCCTACGCTGGGGACCAAGGGGCGGTCGCGATGCCGCGGGAAGTTCCCTTAGGACGGCGGGTGACAGTTCTTTTCCAGGGCACCAAGTGAAAACACAGAACGTGCGGCCTCCCGAGGCTACGGCCCAGGCCCCAGGCTGCAGGGAAAGCGGGGTGGCACGGCTGCCCCAGAATAAAATTCTAGAAGCTGGAGAGCTCTAAGTGAAGACACCATGGAGATACCAGCCGGGAAAGGGGGCCGGGGCGGGAGGCTACATTCGATTTTTTTAAAATTTGTTTGCTTACCTGTCTATTTTGCATTTGAAGAAAAATTCCCATTACAAACTCGACCATTTTATTTTATTTTTTTTTAAGATTTATTTTATTTATTCCTCTCCCCTTCCCCCCACCCGGCCCCCGTCGTCTTCTGTGTCTGCTTGCACTGTCAGGTGGCATTGGGAAACTCCTCTTCTTTATTGCATCATCGTGCTGCGTCAGCTCTCCGTGTGTGCGGCACCACTCCTGGGCAGGCTGCATTTTTTTTTTCACACGGGGCAGCTCTCCTTGCAGGGCGCACTCCTTGCGCGTGGGGCTCCCATACACAGGGCACCCCTGGGTGGTACGGCACTCCTTGCGAGCGGCAGCACTGCGCATGGGCCAGCTCCACACGGGTCAGGAGGCCCTGGGGATCGAACCCTGGACCCTCCATATGGTAGGGCGGACGCTCTATCAGTTGAGCCACATCCGCTTCCCTCAACCATTTTAAAGTGTACAATTGAGGGGCATTTAGTATTCACAATACTCAGACAGCCACCCAAGGCCCAAGTTCATCTCGTCTGACCAGTGCAGAAGGAAGCCCCTGCCCTAGAGCCGCCCGAGGTGCAGCCAGCTTCCCTTCACGTCTCTCCAAGCCCCTCCTGCCCAGGTGAGCCTGAGGCCGCTTTCCCTCCTACAGGAGGCCTCCTTTGCTGCAGCAGAACTGGGGGTCCCGAATAAAATGCTGCCATCCACGGACCTGACTCCAATTTGCCTTCCAGCCCCCCGAGCCAGGGGCTGGGCCCCCCTTTTCCTCCCATCGTCCTTTTTAATTCTAAAAGCAACACTTGGTCATCTGAAAATGCAAAAATACTATGTACAGTGATTAAAAACTCGGCTGTCGGGTCAAAGCCTGGAGCCCCCTGCGAGCCGGCCTCGTCCGAGGGGCTGTCTCCCCTCCGAGAGCTGCTGGGCCTGCCAGGCTGGGGGGCAGCGTCAGCAGAGCGCAGCTGGGGGGGGTCAGCTGGAAAAGCTGGACTTGGCCCGGCCACACACCAGCAAACAGGCACGTCTCAATCAACAGGGAGAAAAACAGGAACTCAGCAGCCAGACCCCCGTGTCAAGTGAATGAACCCAGGAGCAAGTGAGTGAGGCCCCCCAAGGAGAGGGCGGGGCCGCCAGGGCCCCCCACCCAGACTCCCAGACGCCTGGAGCAGCTTGGCGGAGTGTCCAGGGCGGGTCCCTGGAGTCAGACGAGCCGGGTGTGGACCCAGCGCTGCCCCCGGGGCCTGAGCCCCTCCTGGCAGCCTCAGGTCCATCCTCCGGAAAGTGGGGGCCCCGGAGAAAATGCTGGCCATCTCCCGGCCTGACCCTGTGACCCCAACAGGGGCCACCGCTGCCAGGGGTCTCAGCACCTTGCTGAGACCAGCTGGGGGTCTTCAGGCCAGCCCCGTTGCTCCACTGACTCAGTTTCCCCTTGGAGGGTGCATGGGGGTGGAAGGGTCGCAGCAGGGCCGACACCCCAGGGTGACGTCTGAGCTTGGGGAGAACCTGGGGCGAGAGGGAACCCCTGGGGTGTGGTTCCTGCGATCACCCCCAGAGCAGGCCCTGGGTCCCCCACCCGGGGCTGGAGTCTCCCCAGCCTCAGAGAAGGAGTGTCCAGCCCCGGCCAGGGCAGGGAGGGGATGCAGAGGCTGCGTGGAGAGGGCGCGGGGACCCGCCCCCTCCTTGCGCAGGGGACCCCTGGATGGGCTGAACTGTGTCCCCTAAGGCCAGGGCCTCGCCGTCTGGCTTTCTGGCCCCGTTTGGAATTAGGGCCATTGCAGACGGGACAGTTTAAGGCCGACGAGGTCGCCTGGAGGAGGGCAGCCCTCAGGCCCACACACAGGGTCCACGTAAGGCGGGGGCATTTGGGGCCGGGGGCCGGAGGGGCCGCGCAGCCAAGGGTGCGAGGAGGCAGCCACCCCCGGGGCTGGAGGCTGGGAGCCGGCGGAGGCCCCTGCCTGATCTGGGGCGTCTGGGATTTGGGGAATAACTGCCCGCAGGTGTAAGGCCCCTAGCGGTGGCCCCAGGACCTGGTGCATGCCTCAGCCCAGCCCCGTGGGGACCCCCGTTGCCCCGGAGCTCACCCCCGAGGGGCCGGGCTTGGAGCTGGGGCTCCCCAGCCTCCGTACCTCCTCCCCAACATTTCCATGCAGCCACGGGGTGGAAGCGGCTGAGGGCACAGACGTTCCGGGATGCGGGAAAAGTTCTTGGTTTTAAGCCTCTAACGAGGCAGCATGGCTAGAAAAGGGGGTTCAGGCCACAGTGGCCCCAGGCTACTGGCGCCAGGAGCTGCCCCGCCCCAGGTCCCCCGTTGCGTCCTTCACTCAGAGGTCCCCGGCTGGCTGATCGACGGCTCTCTTGGCCTGGCCCTGTCGGAGGCTGTGGACACCACTGTGCCCCCCCACGTGCCCTCCACGGCTGCCCTGGGCTCCGGGCGCCACCAGCGGCGGCTGTGGGCGGAGGTGGCCCTGTAGCGGCGCCCTGCGCTGCTCGCTTCCTGCATTAGGCACACCCCAACCTCCCCACCCGGCATACCCAGGGGCTCCCCGAGACGACGAGCCCGCGGTGGGGGTGAAGCACGACTGGGCACCCGCCCGCCCGGCCCCGAGAGTGGCCCCCGGGGGCGCTCTGCCACGCTCCCTGGGTGAGCCGGAACCGCGCAGCCTCGCCTCTCCCGAGCGGCCCCTTCGAGGGGCCTCGAGGCCGGCCACGGGAGGGCACCCACGCCCCTCAGAGGTTAGGGTTTCTCTGTCATCGTCACAACAATCTGCTGGTTCAGCAAGAAATTTTTCCCCCCAGAGAGAGATTGGCCGTTCTTCTGTCCAAAGTATTTGCCTTTAATTGAACCCATTCTCTCTTGACACTGACTTGTTAGTGTACATGACATTACGCCATTACGCAAAAATGCACCATTATTCACAAACACGACACTGAACTGTAAGTACAACAGAAAAAAATAACAACAACCAAAAAAAGAAAAACAAACAAATGATCACGATGAAGCCCCACTGCCACGACCAGGCTGGGGACACAGCCTGGGAGACACGTGGCTCCCGTGTTAGTCCCGCTGCCAGGCCACGCCAGGCACCTGGGCGTGCATGGCAGCGGGGCCCGGGGGGTCTGAGAGGGCCGGTCGCGTGGGGCCGGCTGGAGAAGGCCTGCTACGTGCCACCCCCTGAACTTGTCCCGTGGCCCCAGAGGACCTAGAGGCAGGCATGACCCCCACTTCACAGAGCACAGAGATAACGTGAGCACAGGGACACGGAACCATACATCTCCCGCTCTTAGTCACTACGTTAAACTGCTTCTCAAAAAACAGAAACCAAAAACTAAACTCCAAACTTCCCCTGCGGCCTTGGCTTAGGCTGCCTGAAAATCCTGCTCCCAAGCTCCTGGTGAAAGGCTGCCTCCAACTGCTCAGCGTCCTAAAGAGCTGAACGTCGAGCTGCCCCGTGACCCTGCAATCCCACCACTGGGTATACACCCAGAAGGACTGACAGCAGTGCCACCAACAGACCTCGCACACCGAGGCTCACAGCAGCGTTATTCACGAGTGCCAAAAGTCGGAAACACCCCAGGTGACCATCAACTGAAGAATGGATAAACAAACAGTGGTGCACGCACACACGATGGAATATTACGCAGCCGTGAGAAGAGATGAAGTCGTGACGCCTATGACAACATGGATGAACCTGGAGCACATTACGTTTTTTAGGATTTATTTCTCCCTGCCCCCCTTTGTTGTTTTGCGCACAGTGTCTGCTCTCTCTGTCCATTTGCTGTGTGTTCTTCTGTGTCTGCTTGTCTTCTCTGTAGGTAGCACCAGGAAATGATCCTGGGACCTTCCAGAGTGGGAGAGAGCTGCTCAGTCTCTTGTGCCACCTCAGCAACCTGGTCTGTTGTGTCTCTTATTCTCTCTCCTCTGTGTCTCTTTTTGTTGCGTCATCTCGCTGTGCCAGCTCTCCATGTGGGCCAGCACCCTGTGCAGTCCAGCATACTGTGCGGGTCAGCATTTCGCATGGGCCAGCTCGCCGCATGGGCCAGCTTGCCTTCACCAGGAGGCCCCAGGAATTGAACCCTGGACCTCCTACAAGGTAGAAGGGAGCCCAATTGCTTGGCCCACATCCGCTTCCCTGGACTAAATATATTGTGTAACATGTGGTATGATTCCATTTGTATAAAAATGTAAATAGAAATCACTTTATAAAGATGGAATTAGATGAGTGGTTATGTAGGGCTAGGGAAGGCATGCTAAGGGGTGTGAACTTTTTCTTTTTGGAGTAATGCAATGGTTGTAAAATTTTTTGTGGTGACAAATACACAACATCATGACTATAATAAAAGCCATTGATTATACACTTTGAATAGGTTGGATGGTATGTGACTATATCTCAATAAAACTGCTGAATAAATAAATAGATAACTGTGTAAGAATAGCCAGAAATAGCAGCCATGTACAGCAGGGGAAGCACGGAGAGCCTGAGAGGTAAAGAATTTTCTTGTTTACTTGTTTGTCTGTTTTTATTATTTTCATTGAAATAATGAAAATGCTCTAATAATGATTGAAGTGATGAATGCATAACTATGTGATTATACCAAATACTACTGATTGTACACTTTGGATGAATTATATTCAAATATATACATTTGGATATATATACTGGTTTGTTTTTAAAAAAATCTGCCTCCATCTGTACCACTGCCCCTGGAATCAACTGTTTCATGAAAGAATCCTCAACAGGTGCCAAAACAAGGGGGCAAAGAAAGCGCAAGAAACAAGATATTGCCAAAGCCTGAAAGCAGCTTCCCCTACGATATCTATCAATTACAAGGGACAGTAGCATCCCCTTCCAGACTTAGCAGATGCATGCGGAGGAGGGGGTCTCGAGCCGACGAGCGCGGGGGCGCTTTGGAAACCAGCCGCCAGCAGCAGCCAGCCAGGACATGGGGACCCCAGGCTCGGCCACAGGGAACTGGATTCCCCCAGTGCCCTGCACGACCCTGAGAGAGGACTCATCCCGAGCCCCCAGAAGGGCCCGCTGCCCCGCAGGCGCCCTGGTTTCGGGCGCTGAGGCCCTGAGCAGCCTTCAGCCTGGACCAGTCCCAGACAAGAAGTCCGCATTGCTTTAAACTGCGAAGTTTGCGGCAAGTTGTTACAGTAGCAACACGGTGCCACCGTGACCACTGCCCACAGCGGACAAGAGCCGCGGACCTGCTGCCCGCTCACACGGGCAGCGCCCCCAGCGTGACGGCAGTAGGGCCGAGCAGCCCCGTGCGGGTGTCCAGGGGCCCAGTCCAGGCCGCCTCCAGCCCCGTTCTCCCCTCTCCTGGCCAGGGACCATCTGCAGGCCCTGGGGCAGGCAGAACCCAGGCTGGGCCCCCTGCACTGGAGAAACGGACTACCAGCTGGCCGGCATGGCCTGGAGAGGGCCCCAATTCTTGGCCTGATTTTTTGGGGGGAAGGGGACTCCTCGGACCCAGGCCCAGAGGCGGGCTTTTTGCCCGCACCTCGCAAGGCCTGCTGTGCCCGTGACCCCGCCCCTCCCTTCCCAGCTCTGGTTCCAGAGAAGCAGCAGCAGATGGGCCAGCTGGGGTGGAGGGGCAGGTGCCCCCAGGGGCTGGACTGCTGTCTCGGGGCACGTTGCCTCCTGCCCCTGGTGAGAGAGCAGCACCCCAAGACTGGGGAGGGGCCTGAGTCCCCCGGCTGCCCTTCCCCCGAGGCCCTTCTCCTCTCCACCCCAGACCCTCCATTCCCGCGGGGAGTAGCCCTGAGGCCCCTGACACCTCAGGGGCCCTTCCACCTCTCTCCCCACCTGGAGAGGTAGCTCGGGCCCCCTGGGGCCCCCTGACAGGCCCGGGCAGCCCCCTGGGCTCCACCCTCTGTTTCGTGGTGGCCAGGGCCAGCCCCTCGGGCTGCATAACTCAGGACACTGGAGGGCTGAAGTCAAGTCCAGCCCCCTCACGAGGACCTCCCATGTCAGGCCCCTACCCTGGCACTGCACGGGCCGCGGTAACACCAGGCAGGCCGGGGCCTGGCCACGTCTGCTGCCGCTGGGCTTCTGCACGTGCTGTTCCCTCTGCCTGGAACTCCACTGTCCTTCGGTTCGGCACAGGCACCGCCTCCCCGGTTTGGCCTGGACCTGACGATGCGCCCACAATGCACGGGCTCCCCACTCTCCGCCCTCCGGGACACCTGTTCTGCAGGTAACTGTGACCCCTACCTGGGTCCCCAGGCAATGGGGCCCGGCTGGGACTGGAAAGGACTCTTGCCGCTGAGCTACCCCCACTCCCCACCAGGCCCTCTCTTGAAGGGGAAAGGGTATGCCCTTCACTTTCCTTTCTCCTTGCTGGAGTGTGGAGGTGATGGCAGGAGCTACAGCAGCCATTTTAAAGATTTATTTATTTCTCTTCCCTCCCCCCCGCCCTGGTTGTCTGTTCTCTGTGTCTATTTGCTGCGTCTTCTTTGTCTGCTTCTGTTGTTGTCAGCGGCGTGGGAATCTGTGTTTCTTTTTGTTGCATCATCTTGTTGTGTCATTTTTCCGTGTGTGGCACCATTCCTGGGCAGGCTGCACTTTCTTTCGCGCTGGGCGGCTCTCCTTACGGGGCACACTCCTTGCGCGTGGGGCTCCCCTACGCGGGAGCACCCCTGTGTGGCACGGCACTCCTTGCGCACATCAGCACTGCGCATGGCCAGCTCCACACGGGTCAAGGAGGCCCGGGGTTTGAACCACGGACCTCCCATGTGGTAGACGGATGCCCTAACCACTGGGCCAAGTCCACCGCCTTAGGCAGCCATTTTAGATTGCAAGATGGAAACCACCTTTTTTTTTTCTTTCTCTTTTTTAAAGAGATGTGGGTGCTTCTCCCCAAGCTCACCATCGGCACCCCCTGCTAAGGTCTTATGACTTAAAGTGCATGCTTAATTCAGCTTTTAAATAAGCTCTTTTCTGTTCCTTTTTTCCACTGGCAAAGACTCTCGGCATGACTGTGACCACAGCTGTAGCTTTTGTACCATCTGGAAACGGCATCTTGACGATGCCAGACCACAAGACAGAAGACATGGGAGACAAGGTGGCCCCATATCAGCCTTCCCGCCCCCGCGATCAGACTGCTGCGGGAGCGGGAGCCTTCTCTTCTGCTCAAGCCACTTCATTTTGGGGTCTTTGTTCCAGAATGTGGTGCCAAAGTGGGGATCTATCGTAACAAAATCACAATTACCAGGCACTAGCTCAGCGAGTGGCACATGACAAGAGCACAGATAGGGCGGGCTGGGAAGGGCAGTTAGGGAGGGTTCCCTACTGGCCACTTGCACCTCTGCAGGTCCTGCGAGGGAGGCGCTGACGGTCCTTGACTCCAGGTTCTCTTTTCAAGGACGTTTATGGAGTGAGCGGCCTTGGAGGCGGGGTGGCGTCTTCCCACGAGGCTGACACTTTGGCTCCTGCTGCGGCTGTGAGTAATGCGCCGCCTTTTGTCTCTGACCCCATAGTCTCGTGTCTTCCTCTGGCGCCCGCGGCACCGTGGCAGGCTCAGCGGCTGGCCCGCAAGTGGGGGGGACGCACTTTCGAGGTGTCTGTGAACAGGGGTGGACAAAGGCGGCAGCAGGGGCGCGGTCTCAGGGCCAACTCACGGGGCTTGGGGCAAGTGGAGGGGAATATGGAGCAAACCCTGCAAGTCACACGGTTCGTGGGGAGCATGGAGACACACAGAGATGCACCCCAGACCCTGACCCCCACACGCACAAGACACATACACACAGACGCTCACGTGTGCTCAGACACACACACCCCTCAGGCAAGACCTGGGTGGGGCCGGGTCCCAGCCTGAGCGCAGCGCCCGGGAAAGGCCCACCCCTGCCGGTGAGCGAGGCTGGAGGGGAGCGGGCGCTGCGGCCTGGGACCTGCTCCGACTCCCGCAGCAGAAACCTGGGGCCGCGGGGGGCTTCGAGGCAGCACTGGGGTGGGGGGGGCCGGAGCCGCGTGGCGGGAAAGTCTTGCAGTGTGGAGAGAGGTGGGCAGGACCTTCTCCATGAGCTGGCCCCCGGGCCGGGGCAGGATGTGTCAGGAGGCCCAGCCGGCAGTCAGGCCACTGGTCAGCGCCACGGATTTGCCCCGAGAGGACCCTTCCAAGCCACGGGACCACCCACGACGTGGCCTTTTGTGATCAGCCCCTTCCACGTAGCTCCCACGGACTCTCGCAGGTGCCCACGTGTGCGAGGGGCCCGCCTGCACACACAGAGCCCCGCCCTTGCTGGCACACGCACGCTCACACCTGGGCAGCCCCGGCGGCCACTGACCTCTCGGGCAGACCCAGCTTCTCGTGGTCAGGACCTGAGGCCGCTCCCTGGGGAGGAGGGAAATGAAGAGGTGAAGGGCGCCCCGTGCCCAGATACACGCATCACACGCACCAACACCTGCCACCCGCCAGCTGTCACCGGCCAGCCTGGGGCCAGGACGGTCGCGGGCCTGGAGGCTCAGGTGTGGGGAGGTCAGCCGGGCGGTCTCTGGAGCGGCCAGCATGCCTTGCCCGCCGGGGGCCTCTCCAGGGGCACTGAGAGAGAGGAAAGCCAAGATGCCCCGGGGCCAGGCTCTGCATGCCCCCACTCCTTCTCAGGAGACAGCCACGCCACCTGGGGCGGGGGGCCCCGCCTGGGGAGCTCCCCCTCCCGAGGGTCCCGGCTGCTCTGCCCATGGGGCCACCTGCAGCAGGCCTCTCCCACCCTCACACCTTGCTCCTCCCTTCCCAGCGCCCTGAGACCCTCGCTGCCAGGCAGGGTGCGGCTTCCCAGGAAAGGTGGCCAGGTGGGGGGTGGAGAGGGACTGACACTGGGGACGCCAGCTGTCCCTCCTCCAGGCCCGGGCACGTAGCCTCCTCGTCACTGCTGCCGCCTGGTTCCGGCTGCCCTGGATCTGCTGCAGCGAGCCCTCACTGGCCTCCCCGCCCTCGCCCACTGGGGCCACTGACCCTTCCTAAAGTGCCTGCCTGAAACGCTGCGCCCAGCTCAGAGCAGGAAGGACCAGCCTCCCAACAAATGGTGCTGCAACAAGTGGGCAATCATATACCAGAAAACCAAACCAACAAAACAAAGACAAAACCCCAAACCACAGAGTCAAGGAACCCCTTGATCCATACTTTGCACCATATAAAATAAAACTAACGCAAACTGGGTCACCGCCAAGATGCAAAACCAAATGCTATACAACTCCTAGAAGAAAGCGGAGGAGAAAATCATGACCTTGGGTTAGGCAAAGATGTCTCAGATGTGACATACACTAAAGGCACAAAAGAAAAAAAAATGATAACTCAGACACCATCAAAATTAAGGGCTTCTGCTCTTTGAAAGACACCGTTAGAACCGACTGGGCCAGCGACAGCCTGGAGGCTATCTTCACACACACACCTGACACATGACCTGTATCCAGAAGAACAAAGAACTCTCCAGCTCAACAAGGGAACAAGCAACACAATAAAGCATGGGCAAAGATTTTGAACAGACTTCACCAAAGAGGACGTGTGGATGGCAACGAGCTGGGCAAAGATGCTCAGCTCACGCGTCAGGAGGGAAGGCAAAGGGCGAGCACAGGCACCTGCCACCGCACACCCCCTAGAAGGGTTAACGTTTTAAAACTGACACTGCCGAGGGTGGAGGGCGCGGGCACCTGGAACTCTAGGCAGCCCTGTGGGGACCGAAAATGGTGGTGCCAGGGGAAACCTTTTGGCAGTTGCTCGCAAAGTTAAACACACGTGTACCGTCCAACTCCGCCATCCCCCTCCCCGGGATTTACCCGTGTGACGTGAAAACTCAGGTGTGCACAGCTCCTGCATGCAGAAGTTTACAGCAGCTCTATCCGTATCACCCCAAACCAGCAACGCCCCAAGCGCCCTTTCAGGGGTGAGTGGACTCGCAGAGGTGTGCAGCCTGACCTGGGCTCCACAGGTGGGTACTCAGGGCTCTGGAGGGAAACGGAGTCAAAAGGAGGTACTGTTAAGAGGAAGAGAGTTTATCAGATTTTAGCATCCACTCACGTGAGGGGATGCACGAGTCCAGGGGCTGCAGGGAGCCTGCAACCAGGGGCTCCGGTCACAGGCCAGTGCTGGTCCTCGATGAGTTTCTCCCTCAATGCTGGAATCACTTCCCCTGCTAAGGCATTCGGCCGATTGGATACAGTGTCACTCAGAGCTGACAGCAATCTCCCCGATGGATGTAGGTGTCATCAGCCATCCATGCAGTAAAGTCACTGGTGACTCAAGTCCATAAAGTCCATACAAATAGCCCAGTGCTTGCCTGACCGAACAGCTGGGCAGTTACCTGGCCAGGTGACACATGAGCCTGACCGTCCCAGCAGACCTTAGGCCAGCCAGGGGCCAGGCTCAAGGCTGCCCACAGGGGGACTCGCCGCCCAGGGGCGGAGCCAGAAAAGCCCTCGTGCCGGCCAAGGACTTGGGGTGGGGAGGACTCCAAGGGGCTGGAGTTGCTTTGTGTCCTGCTTTGTGTCCTGGCCCTGGTGGTGGTCACAGGCCAGGCCTCTTTGTAAACACCTGCATGAGTAAAAAGGCGCGTTTTCCTGTAGGTCAAAGCGCCCTGATTTAAAAGATGGGAGAAATATGCAAACCCTGAGGAGTCCGCTCTCCCTCCAGGCCAGTCGTGCGTGGTGGCCGCGCCTGGGGCTGCAGACCCTGCGCTCCCAGCACCCCCTCCCGGGACGCTAGCCAAGGGCCCCTCCCGCCTTCTCCCAGGACCCCTGCCTGGCCCCATTTACAAGCCCCCTCCCCTCCCCAAGGGCGGCGCCGGCGGCCACTGGGCCCTTGGTCATCCTGTCCGCGGCTCGGGGAGGGCGCTGGCGGGCAGAGGGTGCCACGCGCGGGCCGAGCCCCTGCCCCTCCTCCCCCGCAGGGTCAGAGCTCGGGGCTTGGAAGGGACGGGAGGAGGGCGGGGGTGGGGCCGGGGGCGTGCGAGGAAGAGGGGCACAGGGGCGCGGGGAGCCAGGTGCGGGGGGCACCTTCCTCCACGCCCCGGCGGCTCCCGGGGTCCCACGCCCGCGCCCCCGGCCGTCTCCGCCCACGCGCCCCCGGCCCTCTCGGCACCTCGCGTCCCCGGGCCCGCCTCCCCCGCGCGCCCACGCGTAGCGGTCGGCCGTCAGAAAGGCGCGCGCCGTCGCCTTTAAGGCGCGCGGGGGCGCGCCGCCCGCCGGGCTCGGGCTCGGCGCGGCTCCGGGCGGCGGGCGCTGGGGACCGGCCCGCACGGCGAGGCGCGGCGGCCGAGGCGGCGGGGCCGAGCGGGCTGAGCGAGGCGAGCGCCGGCCCCGCCGCGGCCCCCGGCCCGCGCCCACCATGCGGCCGCTGCGGCGCCTGGCGCACCTGGTGCTCTTCTGCCCGTTCTCCAAGGGCCTGCAGGTGAGCGGGGCGCGCGCCCCCCCGACCCCCGGCCCCGCCGTACCACCCCCGCAGCGCAGGCCCGGGTCCCCGCTGCGGCGCGCTCGCGCCGCGGCAGGGGCGGGGACGGCGGGGCCCCGGGTCGCTGGATGCGGGGACACAAAGGGTTAATGAGGCTGGCGGGGAAGGGCCGGGAGGGGTGCTCGGGATTCGGGGTGCCGGGTGCGGGTGGGGAGGGAGGGCGCCGCGGCCCGCGGGTGCTGCGGTGGACGCCCCTGCCCGCGCTCGGGGGACCGTGCGTCCGCGGCCCCCGCACCACGGAAAGGAGCTGGCCCCGGTTCCCTGCTTAAATCGGCCAGGCTCCGGCCTTTTGTTATAGGAAAACTGGGGCAAACAGGCCCTGCGAAGGTCATTGCCTCCCAGGGTCGCCCCCCAGCCTGCTGGCGGGGGTGTGGCGAGTGTCCCGACCCCCGGTGACCTTCGGCAGGTCACCGTCCCTCCAGAGGCCTGGCTCCCGCCGCCCCTGAGCCCCGGCCTCGGTCCCTGTCGTGGGGTGACCTCAGACCACTGGGCCCCGCGCATCACCACCCCTGGTCCCAGGGGCCCCAAGAAGGGCCAGCCCTGCTCAGCCCGCCCACACCTCCCAGGCCTCTGGGGCTGCCCTGGGGTCAGGGCAGGGGGCCCCTGCAGCGGCGTGCCCTTGACCCAGGACGTGGCAGGCCTCGGGTGCCCTGCCCGAGGAGGGGGACGGATGAGGGACCCATCTGTGCCAGGACCTGCCACCTGCTGTGGAAGGTGGAGCGGGGGGCTTTGAAGACCCTCTCCGCCCTCCCCACCCCTGCCCCATTCCCAGCTGGCCAAGCCGCCCCGGGGATGGGGTGGGCCCGGCCAGGCTGTGCGGGGAGGGGGGGGGCCAGCAGGGCCTGGGGGAGGGGGTTTCCCACTGGTGAGCCCCATCACCCTCTCCTGGCATTCAGAAATGCCCTGAGCCTCAGTTTCCCTGCCTGGGAAACCCCCTGCTGGCTTGGTCAGGGTTCCAGGCCCTGTGCACGGCCCGCAGTCCGAGTTGTGCTGCGTTACTGACCCCTGCAGGACCAGCCTGAGCCCCCGCTCCCGGGAAGTTCCACCGGGGCTGGTCCCCACTGCCGCTGCAGAGCTGGGCCCAGCGTCCACCAGCGTCATTCGGGCCTTGCCACTGGGGCCCCTCCAGGCCCGCCCGCTAGGCAACGGGAGGACAGAGCCGCGGGGCCCAGACCCTTGCGGGGGCCAGGGCTGGGGGGGGCGGGGCTGCGGCCTGATCCTCTGGGCACAGAGGCCAAGTCGGCTGGGCACGGCGTTCCGGCCCCTGCCCCGCCTTCCGGGCCCGCCCCAAGGCCCCCTCACCCCACAGCCTCCAGACATTGTTCCCTACCAGCCGGAGGTCGGGCGTCTTCTCGCCAACACCCCCCCCCCCCAGCCACTGTTGCTGTGCTTTCCTGTTTTTTGTTATGAGCAAATCTGACGGAAACAGGAGAGGTGCCAGGGCCAAGGGGCTGAGGAGCCACCATCACGCTGCCCCACCCAGGCACCCTGTCCTGAGGCCGCTCTGGCCACTCCCCTAGCCGTCGGGGTCCTCCCGGGCAGCCAGCAGTGTGGGGGGGGGGGGTCAGGGTAGCAGCAGGGGGGCGTTTCCTGAAGGAACCACTAAGGTGACCGCGGCCACCCAGGCTGGGCCAGGAAGCCCTGCACCCCCCTTGGCCCTGCACCCCCATTGGCCCTGCACCCTCGTTGGCCCTGCACCCTTGTTGGCCCTGCACCCCTGTTGGCCCTGCACCCTCGTTGGCCCTGCACCCCTGTTGGCCCTGCACCTTCGTTGGCCCTGCACCCTCGTTGGCCCTGCACCCCCCTTGGCCCTGCACCCTCATTGGCCCTGCACCCCCCCTTGGCCCTGCACCCTCGTTGGCCCTGCACCCCCCTTGGCCCTGCACCCTCGTTGGCCCTGCACCCCCCTTGGCCCTGCACCCCCCTTGGCCCTGCACCCTCGTTGGCCCTGCACCCCCCTTGGCCCTGCACCCTCATTGGCCCTTCACCCTCGTTGGCCCTGCACCCCCCTTGGCCCTGCACCCTCGTTGGCCCTGCACCCGTTGGCCCTGCACCTTCGTTGGCCCTGCACCCTCGTTGGCCCTGCACCCCCCTTGGCCCTGCACCCTCATTGGCCCTGCACCCCCCTTGGCCCTGCACCCTCGTTGGCCCTGCACCCCCCTTCGCCCTGCACCCTCGTTGGCCCCGCCTCACACCAATACGGTGGCGTGGGACCTGCACCCGAGCCCTTACTCGGCACTGCTGCCCAGCCCTGATTTTCCACTGAGCCCGGGGCCCGGTGGTCAGCCACAGTCTGCCTCTGCCTGGGACCCCCCACCCCTCATGACTCAGGCCCCCTCCGTGTGATTTGCCAGGCAGCGCCCCAGCCTAGGCCGCCTTGGCGGGCGCAGATGCAGACAGAACCTTCCGCCAGGCTGCGGTGCGGGGGAGAATCTAGGACAGTGCCGCCGGGGCAGGACCCGGGCGGCCGGGGGGCGCTCGCCGACCTTGTGCTGAGGTTAAAGTGCTGCTATGGGGGGGCGGGTAGAAAACAGCTTTATTAGCAAAAGAAGGAGCTGGCCACCTTCCCTCCCCCTCATCTTAAAGTTTATTTTTACTTGTCCACGAAGTTCAGGTGCCCGGGAGCCTGGCACCTGGGGAGCCCCACGGGGAGCCCCACGGGGAGCCCCACGGGGAGCCGCGCTCCAGGCTGACCCCTTCCCCAGCCCCAGGGGAGGCAGGCGAGGGAGGCAAGACCCAGCAGCGGCGCATGCAGGGGGCGGAATGGAGCTGGCCCGCCAGGAGGAGGGACAGGAGGGGGATGTGGGGGCCCTCGGCCGCTGCCGCCCCCCCTCGGCGGACCTCGCGCAGCGCCCGCCTCTCTCCCCACAGGGCCGACTCCCGGGCCTCAGGGTCAAGTACGCCTTCCTGGCGTGGCTGGCCGTGCTGGCGGGCAGCTGGATGGTGTATGTGCGCTACTCCTCCTACGCGGACCTCTGCCGTGGGCACGTCTGCCAGGCCATCATCGTGAGTGCCGCCCGATGGGCGGGGGCGGGGGGCACCCCCGGAACAATGGAAATCGCAGGTTCCTGTTTCCCAGGGTGCCCTTTCCGTCCAGCTGGGATGCCCTGGGTGGTTCCGAGACTTCCTGGGGCCACGGGTGTCCAGAGGGGCCGTGGCGGGTGGTCCCCTCCTTTCCAGAAGGGGTGGTGGGTGGGAGCTCCCTCCCACCAGGGACATCGAACAAGCTGTCTCCAGAGATGCTGGCTGGGGCTCAGAGAGGTTCAGCAGCTTGTCCAGGTCACACAGCAAGGAAGGAGAAGACGGCACTACCAGGCGTCAGGCGGGGAAACTGAGGCTGAGCCGTGGGGTGACTTCCGTGCAAGCCCTTCTGTCCCCCTGGGTGGGAGCAGCCCCCTAGCCTGGCAGTGTGGGGCGCAGGCCTCTTCCCCGAGGGCAGCTGCCCCCGCGATGGGGCCCCCCCACCCGCTCTCATTGGCAGGTCTCCCTGCATGGGGCAGGATCGCAGCGCGCCCAGTTTCCCGGCCTCCCTTTTCTCCCTTGATGGATGCTGGCCTCACCGTGTCGCCCCTAGAGGGACATGGCTGATGTCTGCTCTGGGGTCCGGGAGGCCCTGGCCGCCCCCTCCTGGCGGCAGCACGTTCTGCGCACGCCCCTCCTCCGAGCCAGGCTCTCGGGGCGCAGACTCCCTGGCAACCAGTGATGCCCATCCAGGAATCCACCCCCTACCCCGGCTGCGAGAGCTAGCAGACCCCCGTCCCCTCCCTGGGGTGGGCTGCTGGGTCTCCACCGGCCTCCCGCCCTCTGCTCAGCGGGGGAGTGGGACCCCCTCGTGTGGCCTGCCCGGGGCAGTGGCTCAGCGCGGGCAGGGTT